>NW_017670956.1:0-38916 GCF_001879085.1 Nicotiana attenuata
CATCGACTTGAGGTTCTTCTTGGAAATTGGCCATTAATTCGTCCATTCTAGCCTAAAGTCTTTTGATCGTTAAGGCATCAAGACTTTGTTGCTCGACTATTTGCCTCATCATGTCCTGTTGCTCGGCTTTTTGCCTTATCATGTCCATAATACGAGCCATGCTTTCTATATCCTCCACTTTATTGCTCCTATCAAACTCATAAATATTATTAGAAATATTATAATAAGAACTCTGAGAAGGATAATAAGAATTAGGACAATCATCCCAATGGCCACCTTGACAACCACACACATTACAAAAATTCCACACATCAGATTGAGATGCACAATTTTGCCCAAAGTGTGGTCCTCCACAATATGGACATGGATCACCAAAATAAGAATAACCAATATTCGACAAATTATCATTCCAAGATGCCATATCAAAAAAGATAGTAAAATATTAAACTAAGATAAAAATAAAAAATAAAAACTTGAATAGGCAAAAAGTAAAAATCTAATCTAGTAAAATAGTTAATTTCTAAGTCACCGGCAACGGCGCCAAAAAATTGTTGCTCCCAAACGCACACGCAAGTATATGTGGTTGACAAGTAATATAGGATTGTAAGTCCAGATATTCTTATCCTAACCGCAAATCCGCTCCCCCTAAGAGTTAAGATCTTGCTCTACTCAATCTTATATGCAATCTAGAATTTCCTCTCCCGAGTTCAATCCTAGATTCGTAGATAGTATTCAATTGGTGATCAAGCAATCAAATAATTAAGCGCAAGATTGAATAAATAAACCAATATGATAAATAATAAGAACAATTCAAGCTTCAAACTACAACGTTCATGTAGCACCCAACAACTCTAGAACAAATAAACTATAAAATCAAAGGAAGAGAAGAGAAGAAAAACTAGTTGAAAGCCTCCTCCAAATGTAGTGTGTGTTCCCCCACGTGAATTCCCTTCAAAGTATGTTAGATCTCTCTAAAGTGGCGTCCTCCCTCAAAAAAATATGTTTAGTCTTGCTTTTATACGTGTTGGATAGGTCTAGGTCCGAATAAACCGTGTCCCGGGCAAAATAGGATAAAATCCGCGTCACCGGCGCCCAGCCCGGCGCCACGCGCCCTCCACGGCGCCCCAATATTTTTAGCTACTGTTTTTGGCGCCACAGGTAGGGCGGTGGCGCCCAAATTCGCAAGTTTCCCGGTTTCGTCCGTTTTGGCTCAAAACTTGCGCGTTTCGCCCCCAGTTGCTCCCGAATCATTCCTAAACATAAAAACACATCAAATTAACATAAATCAACACATTTAAAATCCCAAATTCACTAAACAAAAGTAAAATATGAGGCGATATACATAGAAATATATATACTTTAAGCTAAACATCACTCAACAACAACGCATAGGTACTCATCACCTCACCTATACGTTGTACTCAACATTCAAACAAGTAGCAAACAGGCAAATAAGACCTAATACCTCAAGCCAAGGTTAACCACGACACTTACCTTGCTCCAACGACCAACTCAAAGCTCAGCCAAGGCTTTTCCCTTCAAACAAGCCTCCTGACCAATAGAATCTAGAAAATTACCAACCAAACGATTCAAATAAAGCCTTAGAAACTACCCACGATCGTAAAGAATTCAATTTAGGTTATTATTGAAAAAGTTAACAAAAGTCAACACCCAGGCCTGCTTGGTCCAATCCCGAAATTCAGACCAAAACCCGATTACCCATTCATCCCCAAGCCCGGATAAACAATTGGTTTTGGAATCTGACATCAATTTGAGGTCTAAATCCCTAAATTTGGAAATCCCTAGTTTCGACCCCAAAATCCCCAATTCCATTATGAAAACCTTAGATTTTAGGTTGAAATCTATTAAAATGTAGTGAAAGATTGGAAGAAACTAGCTTAGAATCACTTACCTATGATTTGGGGAAGAAACGTTCTTTGGAAAATCACCTCTTGTGTTTTAGGTTTTTAAAATTTGAAGAATGGGAGAAAAATCCCAGGTAAGTCATCTTTACACAGCTGCAGATGTCGCATTTGCGACCCGGGCTTCGCAAGTGGTAGGTCTAGGAATTGGTGCTAGAGCTTTTGGTGCCTCTTTCACCTTCCTTTACCTCTTCATGATTTGCTTCTTGGATTTTCACTTCTTTTGGGAGCCGTAAATACGAAGCGGCCGTCGCAAATACGAAGTCCTTCACACCTCTGCTGCCTTTGCAAATGCGAAGATTTGTTCGCAAATGCGAACATAGACCTTCGAAATTACGACTCTAGGATCGCATTTGCGATCACTGCCCTTCCCAGCTTTACTTATCAAATGTGAAGAATGCTAGGCCATTGCGAAGACTGTTTGGCCTAGCTACTCCTCGTAAATTCAAGAAATATCTTGCAAATGCGGAACCTGCAGAGGTGACAAATGCCATACATGATCTCGCATTTGTGATATCAAAGGCCTACACCAGCAACTGAAACACCAGCAATGTTGTAAGTCCTATTTTCACTCTATAGCCTATCCGAAACTCACCCGAGTCCTCGAGGCTCTAAACCAAAAATGCACACTAGTCTAAAAACATCATACGAACTTCCTCGCGCGATCAAACTGCCAAAATAACACCTAGAACTACGAATTTAGCACCAAATCAAATGAAAATTTCAAGAAAACTTTGAAACTTCTAATTTCTCAACTGGACGTCCGAATCACGTCAAACCAACTCTGTTTTTCACCAAATTTCACAGACAAGTCATAAATATGATATTAGACCTATACCGTGTTCCGAAACCAAAATACGGACTCGATATCCCAAAATTCAAACCTTGGTCAAACATTTCCATTTCATTAAGCCTTTAACTTTCAAATCTCGACAGAGTCCGATATCTCGGGCTAGGGACTTCTGATTTCGATTCCACCCGGGCTTCGCAAGTGGTAGGTCTAGGAATTGGTGCTAGAGCTTTTGGTGCCTCTTTCACCTTCCTTTACCTCTTCATGATTTGCTTCTTGGATTTTCACTTCTTNATCTTATCGGTACTGAACTAATGACCCGAATCCTCTTTTGGAAAAACTGGCTCGTAACTTGGAAAAGACCGTTCATGATGCAGAAGAAGCTGCTCGTGGTTCTCAATTGGAGGCAGGAATTCAATTTAGGTTATTATTGAAAAAGTTAACAAAAGTCAACACCCAGGCCTGCTTGGTCCAATCCCGAAATTCAGACCAAAACCCGATTACCCATTCATCCCCAAGCCCGGATAAACAATTGGTTTTGGAATCTGACATCAATTTGAGGTCTAAATCCCTAAATTTGGAAATCCCTAGTTTCGACCCCAAAATCCCCAATTCCATTATGAAAACCTTAGATTTTAGGTTGAAATCTATTAAAATGTAGTGAAAGATTGGAAGAAACTAGCTTAGAATCACTTACCTATGATTTGGGGAAGAAACGTTCTTTGGAAAATCACCTCTTGTGTTTTAGGTTTTTAAAATTTGAAGAATGGGAGAAAAATCCCAGGTAAGTCATCTTTACACAGCTGCAGATGTCGCATTTGCGACCCGGGCTTCGCAAGTGGTAGGTCTAGGAATTGGTGCTAGAGCTTTTGGTGCCTCTTTCACCTTCCTTTACCTCTTCATGATTTGCTTCTTGGATTTTCACTTCTTTTGGGAGCCGTAAATACGAAGCGGCCGTCGCAAATACGAAGTCCTTCACACCTCTGCTGCCTTCGCAAATGCGAAGATTTGTTCGCAAATGCGAAGATTTGTTCGCAAATGCGAACATAGACCTTCGAAATTACGACTCTAGGATCGCATTTGCGATCACTGCCCTTCCCAGCTTTACTTATCAAATGTGAAGAATGCTTGGCCATTGCGAAGACTGTTTGGCCCAGCTACTCCTCGCAAATGCAAGAAATAGCTCGCAAATGCGGAACCTGCAGAGGTGACAAATGCCATACCTGATCTCGCGTTTGCGATATCAAAGGCCTACACCAGCAACTGAAACACCAGCAATGTTGTAAGTCCTATTTTCACTCTGTAGCCTATCCGAAACTCACCCGAGTCCTCGAGGCACTAAACCAAAAGTGCACACTTTCCTCGCGCGATCAAACTGCCAAAATAACTCTTAGAACTACGAATTTAGCACCAAATCAAATGAAAATTTCAAGAAAACTTTGCCACTTCTAATTTCTCAACTGGACGTCCGAATCACGTCAAACCAACTCTGTTTTTGATCAAATTTCACAGACAAGTCATAAATATGGTATTAGACCTATACCGTGTTCCGAAACCAAAATACGGACTCGATATCCCAAAATTCAAACCTTGGTCAAACGTTTCCATTTAATTAAGCCTTTAACTTTCAAATCTCGACAGAGTCGAATGTCTCGGGCTAGGGACTTCTGATTTCGATTCCGGACATACGCCCAAGTCTCAAATCACGATATGGACCCACCGGGGACGTCAAAACATGAATCCGGCTCCGTTTACCCAAACTTTTGACCGAAGTCTACTCAAATGAAGTTTTAGGCAAAAATTCTTATTTTTATCAACTTCTAACATAAAAGCTTTCCAGAAACATGCCCAGGCTGTGCATGCAAATCGAGGAGGGTAATGATGAGATTTTTAAGGCTTAAAATTGCAGAATTGATTTCTAAAATATAAGATGACCTTTTGGGTCATCACATAAAGAAATAAGATCTAAAAGAGAAATAACTAAAGAAGAGTAAGAGTATTTCTTTGAGAAAGATTATACACTTTAAATACATATTAGAAATTCTATATGCATTGCATATATACTTTATGCACTATATATACACTTTATACACAAAATTGTATGAACATTGAGTGTATATAAATAGTGTATTTTCATTATATCAGTGTAGATACACCTTTCATACAAATGTGAATACATAATATATACACATACATAAAATATTGTCAATACTCACCGTAGTCACTATAATCTTTCACGTCTTGTTTTGTACAATATGTGTATAATAAATGTATAATAATCCTATTATCAATGTATAATGTGTACACACTGAATATACATACTATTGTACACTGATTACAACGTATAAATAAAGGAGCACCGACGGTAATGAAGGACAACAAACTCGGCCGAAAAAAGCTTTTCTCCGGCAGTGGCTATTTTCTTTTCTCCATCTCTCATCTTCTCATAAAATTCATGAAAAAAAGTTTCATGCAATACCATATATGAAAGTGGACAGAAAGCGAAGAAGGCAATAATCACCACCAGACTTTGGCCAGAAATTACTCGAAGAAGATAGATATTTTTGCATCTAAGTGGAAAAAAGGTAGTGTGTTGGTGTCGCTATAATGGAAGAGAAGAAAAGAAAAAAGGGAAAAAGGAGGAAGTGAAGAAAAAAGATAAGAAGAGAGGGTAAATATGAAAGTCACTAGTAGGTTGAAGAAGGGACTATCTGTATACAGGTAAAATCGGGGATCATGCATACCCCGATTTCCCGACGAAGAAAACGGTTTATGGGCATGGGCGCACGAGATTGAAATCAAGGCTGGGAGCCCTTCGTATCGAGATCCACGAAAGGTGAACGATGTTCTCATTATCGAGTATAATAAAGCAACGCGCCCCGGACCCAGAACGAGTTCTAAGATCTCGGGAAACACGGTAAACAGTTACACACGATGGATAGAGGGTCGTGATATTCACACCTAATTGGATATCACGGCGTGGATCTCACTGATGTCGGTTATGGATCAGTAATTAACGAGAAAGGAAGATTTTTACCTTTTTTAGACTTATACTAGGGACGAAACTCTCCTACTATATAAACTGAAAATTTTTCTTTTGTAACACGAAAATCAAAACAATACAAGTTTATTTCTCTACCTTTTTACTGTTGCTAAAGTTCTTATTTAACCGTTCCATTCTTCATTCACAACTGAGCTCGAACCAAGGGTCTAATAGAGGACGAGGTCACTATTCAATCTATGATCGGGCTAGGTCATAACATTATAACCGGTTTGATCGTTTATTTTATCTTTAACTCGTTTATCTAATATTCTTGATTATTTGTGTTGAATCAAACCACATATCCTTAAAATCGCATATAAATTTAATTGTCATCTGATTCTAGGGTAAATAGTTTGGCGGCCACCGTTGGGATAAGGATAATAGTGGTGATTTGATATGAATCTCCATAACACACCCTATTTTATGCTTGTTCATTAAAGTCTTAATTTCAGGTTACCTCAAAAATGTCGAAATCTTAGTCTGCCCACTTGAACGTTGACGCTGAGTCTGGACATCATGGCAAAAATAATAATTTGGTGCCTAGCAATGAGGTGCCTCATATTGATGATCCTAACGGTTTCCCAACTGCCGATCCGGTCGATGCTAACTCACAGGTGGCCATTGACGTCAAACTGCCAATTGATCCCGAAAACAGTGTTTGCGAGGGACCCCGACCAACAACTCGAGAAGCGCCCGAAGGCAAAGGTAATGGGGTAAGCCTACGACTAATCTTTGAAATATTGTAGGCTCAATAGGCGAAAATAGAGCAGCTGCAGAATCAAAACCATGCGCCTATCAGGGCCGAGCCCGAACAATCCCGGGAAAGCACCCAAAGAAACAAACAAATCACCAAGAGACTGGTGAAGCCGAGCTCGGGCTCAATCCCGAAATCATGAAAATGCTAGAAGCATTAATGAAGTGGGTATAGTCAGGTGAGAAAAAAATTGAGGCTAATGACAAGAAGGTGGAAACATACAATTCTAGGGGCGATGGAAGCCCGGGAGCACCCCCAATATTGAAGGGGCCGAAATCCAAGAAATTTATCTAAAAGCCTTTTCCTCCGAGCGTGGCACCGAAGCCGATCCCAAAGAGGTTTTGTATGCCCGATATCCCCAAATACAAAGGAACCACAGAACCAATCGAGCATGTGACCTCCTATACATGCGCGATCAAGGGGAACGACTTGGAAGACGATGAGATCGAGTCGGTGTTACTGAAGAAGTTTGGGGAGACTTTGTCCAAAGGAGCAAATATTACATCACAACTTACCCCCAAATTCCATTGACACATTTGCTATACTTGCAGATGTTTTCATAAAAGCCCATGCCGGGTCCATCAAGCTCGAGACCAGAAAGTCAGGCCTTTTCAAGGTTAAACAAAGAGACAACGAGATGCTCAGGGAGTTCGTGTCAAAGTTCCAGATGGAACGGATGGACCTGCCTCTACTTGTAGATGATTCGTCTGTTCATACATTCACTCAGGGGATTAACCCCCGAAGCTCCTTGGCCTCTCAACAAGTAAAAAAAATTTTGGTAGAGTACCCGGCGGTGACCTGGGCATGTCCAAAACAGGTACTAGTCAAAGATCAGGGTCGAAGACGACCAACTCGGAGCTTATTCTGTGTCTGTTTATCCCATTAGGGCCAATGATAGGTCTAAGAGAGCCGTTGATAATAAGCCAAGGCGGTCCGGGATCGGTATCAATGATACAGTACGGATCGAAGGGGAAATAGGTCCGGTTGTCACATTACAAGGAACGAGAAGAGAGGCGATCGAGGGCCCAGAAGCCGAGGTGTAATGAGCAAAAATAGTTTCGATAGGCCGCTCGAGAGTAGGGAAGCACCGAGATTATCATAGTATTACTTCAACATTAATGCTGCCAGCATCATGTCAACCATCAGACACATCAAAGAGACCAAGTGGTCCCGATCATTGCAGTCCAACACTACCCAAAGAGATCCTAACTTGATATGTAAGTATCACGGCACTCATGTTCACAGTATCGAGGATTGTCGACAGTTGAGAGAAGAAGTTGCCCGGTTATTCAACTACGGGCTCCTCCAAAAATTTCTGAGTGATCGAGCCAAGAACCACTTCAGGAGCAGGGACGCCAACAAACAGGTCGAACAAGAGGAGCCTCAACACATCATCAACATGATCATCGGGGGAGTCGATGTCCCCCAAGGACCAATGATAAAGCGCACTCAAGTATCTATCACAAGGGAAAAATGCACTCGGGATTATGTGCCTGAGGGAACCATTTCGTTCAACAACAAGGATGTCGAGGGCATCGTGCAACCTCACAATGATGCGCTAGTATTATCCGTACTTATCAATAAGTCTTGAGTTAAACGTGTGTTGATTGATCTAGGTAACTCGGCTAACATTATTAGATCTGGGGTCGTACAACAATTTGGGTTACAGGACCAAATCCTGCCAGAAATTCGGGTGTTGAACGGGTTTAACATGGCATGTGAGACCACTAAAGGGGAGATAACCTTACTAGTAAATACCGTCAGGACAAACCAAGTAACAAAATTCTACATGATCGAGGGGGCATGAGATATAATACCCTATTCGGAAGGCCGTGGGTTCACAACATGAGGGCGATGCCCTTGACCTTACACTAGGCATTGAAATTTCCCATACCGGGTGTAAGGCCCCGTAACTCGTGGTGTCGACTCCGGATCTAAGCTTTTAATAATCAAAGAATCCGTTTTCCAAAAAAATGCCATTTTGCGGCCCAGAATGCGGTCGCAAATCTAGTATGCGGACCGCATTCCTGCCGCATAGTGAGTCAGTGGTTTGGTTAAAATTGAGGTCACGATGCGGTCCATTATGCGACCGCATAACTGATATGCGGACCGCATTTCCACCGCAGAGTAGGGCAATGTGTCACTCAAATTTGAGGTCGAAAATGCGGTGCATTATGCGACCGCAAATCGTTTATGCGGACCGCATACCGACACAATGTGTTTTCATTTTGGCTCATTTTTCAGGGCCATTTTGCGACCGGTCTGCGGACCGCATATCAGGAATGCGACCGCATTCCGCGTCGGGGCTCCAGTTTTTCTAATTTTTCAACCCGACCCCCTTTTTAATAAAACACCCCCAACCCCTCATTTTTAACGACTTCTGAACAAAATAAGAGAGAGGGAAGAGAGGGTTCTTGAGAGAGAAAGTCCTCTTCATCAATTTGATTCTTTAAAACTATTCGGGCCGGGAAATTTCTAAGCTAGTGTCTTCATTCCCATTTCTTGCAGGTAAAATCCTTAACCCATTTTCGTTAATTTTCAGGTTTAATTAAAAGGGGGGGGGGGAGTCTCATGCATTTATTCTTGATAATAGAGGATGAAACATTCATGCATGTCTATTAAAACCTAAAATCTAGTAAGAGTAATTGGGTGGGAGTAAAGAATTATGCAAAGAAGGGTTGATAACCTAAATGTGTTCGGGTAGTGATTGTGAACTTTGATTCTAAGAAATATGTATTAATTTGTGCACTAAATTGACGTTGCTAGGCATTTTGGTGAAGTTGGAAGTAGGAATTAAAAGGGAATTCGGCTCCAGGTATGTATGGCTAACATTGACCTTTGTAAAATCGCCTTGTTTGATGTTTGAGTGCTTGGTAAGTAAATTCTACGTGAATTGTCTGTGAAATTCTTGCGATCGGTATAGTTGAGTGTTTGTGGTTATGTCTTTCGATATAATGGTGTAAGTAATTGGCAATAAATCAAGTGTGTGATTGTAAATGGGCCATGTGGTAAGAATTGTGAAACAAATGATGGAAGGAGATAACAATTGATGCAATCGGAACAGTTGTGGTAGTAACATATATGGTTTGTCGTGGAAAATTCTTGTTGTAACATAACATGCATATGAGTTGTGGAATACGATGGAAATGGTATAGATGGCTATGGAAGTTCTTGTAAATTGTTGTTGTTGCCCTTTGGGAATTGTTGTTGTTGCCCTTTGAGAATTGTTGTTGTTCTTTATGAATTGTTGTTGTTGTTGTGTAGTTTGTGAAATGTGATTTTCCGGTGGGATCGGGTTGCGCGCCGCAACACAAAATGATAAATTGTGGGTTGGGGTGATAAGGGTGGCTGAGGTAATAAGGGTGGCCGAGGTAATAAGGGTGGAAAAGTGATCGAAATCACTATCGAAATGAAAATATGAGAAAGTTGTGAAATCATTGATGTAAAAAATATTGAAGGGGAAAATGGAGAGATTGTAAACTTGTTTGGCTTGATTGTTTCCTTTCATGTGTATTTGATTGTTGATTCCATTGTTACTTGTTACTTGTGTATGGTTTGAGTTTACTTAGGGCAAAGTTTGTTCTTACATACCAGTACAATTCAAATGTACTGACGTCCCTTTTGCCGGGGGCGCTACATTCGTGTTATGATTTGGATCCGTAGCAGGTACTCCAGTTCACCGACAGTAGCACTCCTTCATCTTCCATCAGCCGTATTGGTGAGCCCCTTTCCTCTCGGGGCCCTGCGTGGCTCATGCCGCTTTTATTCTGAAATCTTATTTTGGTTTTTGTGTAACGTATAGCCGGAGCCTTGTTACCGGCAAGTACTGTATTATCCTATTGTATCTTTAGAGGCTCCGTAGACAATAAATGTGGGTTATGAACCTATGTAATTGTATGTCGGGCGATGTAAGTTGTAAACTTTGTTAAGTAACCAAGTATGTCGTGTATATTTTGAAAAAGGTGATTTCAATTATAAACTGGTTAATTCCTTGATTAATGAGTAATGAAAATACGGGGTAACACGTGGGTAGGAAAGGCACCCAGGTCCGCTTGACTGGGGCTACCCGGTCGGGCGCCGGTCATGTCCCTCGGTTTGGGGCGTGACACCGGGAGAAGTCCAGACGGCTTACGGAGAACAGCTAGCCTGCAAAGGAGATGTTTGTGGTCGACGAGGTGATTCCGGTGCCCGCGGTTTTGACATAAAGGAACGTGGAGCCGACCAGAAAGGAAGAAATTAAATAGCAATCACTGATGACGGTCTCGGCCGAACTGGAGGAACGAGGCATAGACGAGGAGGACGATTACGGTGTCCGAGATCATTCATAGCCCCTGATGATACTGACGCCACCAAATCGACAGTCGAAGAGTTTGAGCAAGTCATATTAATCGAACACCTATCGGATCCAAAGGTATACTTGAGCACGGGGTTAACTGATAAGTGCATTATACTTGATTTTTAAACATATAATTTCTTTGTAAGAATATAAAAAACTATCATATTTCTTCCATACTTTTGTCTAAATCATGCAAGAAAGGTTAAAGAAGGATTGGTCCGATAGTGAGAAGATTACATAGGAAAAAGTAGAAAAACAGACAAGCTAAACCAGAGTGAAATATGGTGCTAAAGAACGACATTATATAAATGTGATCTACTATGACAAAGGACAATCGATTCACAACCGGCTACAACAAACTATAATCGATCCATAACTAACCTACAACAGAAGCTCATAACCAAGAATCACAAGGCCACAACCAGCCATGACAAGTTCATATCCAGAAGTGTATTGAAAACTTTGTCATGGCTTGCCTATAAAAAGAGGCATCAACCATGAAATCAAAGGAGCAAAAAAAAAAAAAAAATGAAAGCTTGGAAGCGTAGTATTGAAATCAAGTTTTAAGTAGAAAGTTGTTTCCTTCTTTTTCTTCTTTAGTTTCGTCTTCTTTTTCTTCTTTTAGTCATTACACTGGCTTCATCTCTAGTTCCGAATAAATTGTAGTGTCGGAAATTACTCTAGTTCCTGTTTATAATTAAATAGGGGAAAATATTCTTCTTGAATATTTCTTTCTATTTTCTTATTTAATGGGCAAGAATATTTCCATTGTCGGTATTAACTCCATTATGGAGTAACTTTTCTTGTATAGGGAGAATGACGGATCTTAATATTTCTATATAATAGTAGATATTATTCCTCAATTTCACATGTTTAAGCTGAAGCTTTTCATTTAAATTTCATTTGCTTTATAGTTAGGTGTTATGTAATTTGTTAACATCTATCTATCTCATACTATATATTAACTTCTTACTATTTCTGCAATCGAGAGAGGCAGCAGAAGTAATATAGTTAATTTTGGTATTGATAGATGTTAACTTTTATTTAATGATATCTAGCTCTTATATGTAAAAATTGATTCTACATTTATTTGTAATCGAAAAAGACGAATATTGAAGTAATCAGTGATAACAAGGGACTTACTAAAAAAAGAGAATGTTTCAGTTTAAGCATATATTTCTGGCTCTTTAAAATTACTATTTTGACGATTAATTTATATAACCGAGAGGAGTGCAATTAATTGTTCAACTTAAGTAATAATATATAAATCTAATCGTGAGAGGCATTTATACATTTGTGAGAAATACAAATGGAAGGATAATTTTATCTATTATATAATAGAAATATTAAGTGAAGTTATGATCCGAACATCTTTTTATTATATTTGTGAAAAATAAATATTTTTCTATTGCTCCATTCGTGCATTTTTAGTTAGTTAATTTACAACTCAACTCTTTCTGATTTTTTCAAATAGTAATTAAAACAAGAAATGTCTGTAGAATAGATAAATCAATCTTTGTGGGTTTGACATCTTTTTATACTACTATTTCACAGAGTACGAGTTTAAATTATATATACGCCAGGCACTCGTCATCAATCCCCGAGCTTAGGAAAAAACTTATTGATTTTCTTAAAGCTAACATAGATCATTTCACTTGGTCCCATCTTAACATAACAGGGATCCCACCGGAGATAACCATTCATAAGCTAAGTTTGGATACAAATTTCAGCCCGGTTAAGCAAAAGAGGAGGACACAGTACGAGATCAAATATGCATTCATCAAGGATGAGGTATCCAAACTTCTGAAAAGAGGATCCATCCGGGAAGTTAAATACCCGGACTGGTTGGCTAACGAAGTGGTAGTGCCTAAAAAAGGGAATAAGTTAAGAATGTGTGTAGATTACAAAGACCTAAACAAAGCATGCTCTAAAGATTCTTTCTCTTTGCCTAACATCGATCGAATGATCGACGCAACGGACGGGCACGAGATACTCAGCTTTCTCGACGCCTACTCCGGATACAACCAAATTCGGATGGACCCGAACGATCAAGAAAAGACTTCTTCCATCACTAAATTTAGCACCTACTATTATAACGTAATGCCGTTTGGATTAAAGAACGTCGGTGCCACCTACCAACGCCTAGTAAACTGAGTGTTCGAAGAACAAATAGGAAAATCAATGGAAGTTTATATTGACGATATATTGGTCAAGCCCCTGCGAGTAGAGGACCATTTGAAACATCTGCAGGAGACCTTCGACATACTAAAGAAATACAACATAAATCTAAACCCGGAAAAGTGGCATTCGGGGTAAGATCAGGCGAATTCCTCGGGTTCATGGTATCCAATCGGGGAATCGAGATCAACCCCGACGAAATAAAGGACATAGAGGACATCAGCGTGGTGGACAACATCAAGGCCGTTCAAAGACTAACCGGGCGTATAACCGCCTTGGGCCGGTTCATCTCGAGGTCCTCGGAAAAAAGCCATCGATTCTTCTCAATGTTAAAGAAGAATAATAGCTTTTCCTGGACCCCAGAATGCCAACAAGCTTTGGAAGAACTCAAACGGCACCTATCGAGTCCCTCGCTACTGCACACTCCGAAGGTAGGCGAACAGTTGTACCTCTACTTGGCGGTTTTCGAGGTTGCGGTAAGTGGAGTCTTATTCCGGGAGGAAAAAGGTACGTAATTTCCTATTTACTATGTTAGTATAACTTTAGGCAAGGCCGAATCAAGGTGTCCTCACCTGGAAAAATTGGCGCTCGCTTTGCTATGCTCCAGGAAGCTAAAGTCGTACTTTCAGTGCCACCTTATATATGTCATGACCTCTTACCCGATAAGGAATATCAAGCACAAGACCGAGCTCTCGGGCCAGTTGTCCAAATGGGCCGTTAAAATTAGCAGGTACGATATCAAGTATCGACCTCGAACCACCATAAAATCTCAGATTTTGGCAGACTTCGTGGTCGACTTTACGCCGGCCTTGATACCCGAAGTTGAAAGGGAATTACTGTTAACCTCGGGGACCACTTCGGGAATCTGGACCGTCTTTATGGATAGTGCCTCCAACACGAAGGGGTCTAGGCTCGGTATCGTATTAAAACCACCTACGAGAAATGTAATTAGGTAATCTATTAGAACTACGAAATTGACTAACAATGAGGCCAGGTATGAGGCCATGATTGCAGGTCTAGAATTAGCTAAAAGGCTTGGGGCCGAAGTGATCGAAGTTAAGTGCGACTCCCTCCTCGTGGTAAATCAAGTTAACGGTATGTTCGATGTAAAAGAAGGATGGATGCGAAGGTACTTAGATAAATTACAGGTAGCCCTACACAAGCTCAGGGAATTGACCCAGCATGTACCCCGAGATCAAAACAGTAAGGCCGATGCACTAGCTAATTTGGGGTTGTCGATCGATTCTGATGAATTCACTTCGGGAGCAGTAATTTAGCTAATGAACTCGGTGATAGAAGAAGGCCACGCCGAAGTTAACTCAACGAGTTTAACTTGGGATTAGAGAAAAAAATACATACACTACTTGAAGATAGGAAAATTGCCTTCGGATCCTAAATAATTGAGAGCCATGCGAACCAAAGATGCCAGATTTAGCTTGGTTGAAGGGGCATTGTTCAGGAGGACCTTCTTTGGCCCACTAGCCAGATGCTTAGGACCTGGAGAGACCGAATACACCATGAGAGATGTTCACGAAGGCACTTGCGGGAACCATTCGGTGGCAGAATCCTTGGTTCAGAAACTAATTAGGGCCGGCTACTACTAGATCAAAATTGAGAAGGATGCGAAGGACTTCGTACGGAAATGCGATGAGTGCCAAAGACATGCCCCGATAATCTATCAACCGAGAGAAATTCTCCACTCGATCCTGTCCCCATGGCCATTTACGAAGTGGGGGATGGACATCGTCGGTCCCCTGCCGTGGGCACTCGGTAATACTCAATTCATACTATTCATGATTGATTATTTCTCCAAATGGGTTGTGGATCAAGCGTTCGAAAAGGTCAGAGAGAAAGAAGTCATTAGCTTAATCTAGGATCACATAATATGTCGATTTGGGATACCAACTGAGATTGTTTGCGACAACGAAAAACAATTCGTCGCCAGCAAGGTGAGTAAGTTTTTCGAAGATCACAAGATCAAAAAGATACTATCAACGCCTTATCATCCTAGTGGGAACGAGCAGGTGGAATCAACGAACAAGACTATACTCCAAAACTTGAAAAAGTGGTTGACCGGTTCGAAATGGAAATGGAAGGAGATCCTGCCCGAAGTCCTAAAAAATCCTAGTTTTTATCAGAGGCTTGTTGGAAGGTTGTTATATCTCACCATGACCAGAACAGATATTGCTTTAGCAATGCAGGTTCTAAGTCAGTATATGCACTATACCAAGGTGTCACACATGGAAGCTGCTCTCAGAGTAGTAAGATATATCAAACAAGTACCGGGCCTGGGGCTACTTATGCTTGCAGAAAGTACAAACAAACTGATTGCCTACTGTGACTTTGATTGGTGATCTTGTATAGAGGTAAGGAGACCAGTAACTAGGTACTTGGTCAAATTTGGAAATGCACTGGTGTCTTGGAAGTCAAAGAAACAAATGACCGTGTCCAGAAGTTCAGTTGTGGCTGAGTTCAGGAGTATAGCTTCATGTGCAGCAGAAGTCACCTGGATGATAGGGCTATTCAAGGAACTTGGAGTGAAGATTCAACAGCCTATAAGTTTGATATGTGACAGCAAGGCTGCTATACAAATAGCAGCCAACCCTATCTTCCGTGAAAGAACTAAACATTGACTTTGATTGTCATTTTGTTAGAGAAAAAATATATGAAGGACTGCTGAAGACAGAGTATGTTGATACTAAAGACCAACTAGCAGATCTACTTACAAAGAGTTGGTGAAGTCT
The DNA here is from genome assembly GCF_001879085.1 of Nicotiana attenuata. Classification (NCBI taxonomy): domain Eukaryota; kingdom Viridiplantae; phylum Streptophyta; class Magnoliopsida; order Solanales; family Solanaceae; genus Nicotiana; species Nicotiana attenuata. Next base: position 15,768 of record NW_017670956.1, read on the forward strand.
CAACATGATCAACTGCTGAACAAATTAGGAGTGAAGAATGTGTATAAACCATCAGCTTGAGGGGGAGTTGACTAGAGTTAATGAACCAAGCTGATAAGTTAATTGTAGTTAACTATGTAACTATAGTTAGAAGTTAGTTAGTACAGTAATTAGAAGTTAGTACCGTAGAAGTATAAATACACTGTACACTATGTAAAAACACACGCCTGTACCATTTCCTTCTTCTTCTAAATACAGAAATCTGTTTCTCTTGAGTGTGACCTTCATCTGCATGTCTTCCTCCTCAAGCTCGATCTCCAGATCTATGGCAGCTAACATCAATGTCGGCGTTTAATGTAGGGCTTCAATCGATTTTATCTTCAAATGCCTCCTTCATCGACTTTTTCGAACTACCCATGGCTGAACAATGGAGCGCCACCATCACCTCCGCTGGAAAATTTTTTTGAAGAAAATTACTAGTACTTCCGCCGGAATTTAAACCTTTGGAAGGATGGAAATAGTTTACCTTGCTGTGATAAATGCTCCACATGTCGTTAGGTGAAACAACGGGTGAATTAATCTTTTGGAGCAGATCTTGGTAGTGAATGTTTCTCAAGCGCCGGAACCGGTAGCATGCAACGACATCGGAATTTCCTGATTTGAACTTCAATGCCTGTTCCGAAGGTGCTAAAGTTTTCTCTAATATGATGCTTCACAGTTTAAGCTTCCCCATTTGATGATATGGATTTGTTTGAGGATACGGATTTTGCTCCTTTAGTGGTGTTGTCAAAATGACGTCATCGTGTTCATCTATCGGAGCTTATGGAGGAGAAAAATTGAAGGTGAATGTGAACAGTGAACGAAAAATGGTGAAGGCCAAAGTAGAACAAAATTGACTAGAAAATTGATTCTTCCGACAAAGCTTATATTTTCCGGCAAAATTATTTTATTGTATCTTAAACATAAAAAGAAAAAGAAAATAATGAAAAATAATGGATTAGCCATTTTTTTAGATGTGACGCGCTCAAAGAGAGTGACAAATACACATTTTGACATGTCAGCAAAATGTGTCTAATAAGTATATGTTTGAACTAGTTTAAGTGTTTAATAGGTACTACTTTGAGTTTAGGTGTCTAAATAAAAAAATTGGACAATTTTAAGGGGTTGTGTATGTATTTGGCCAAAAAAAAAAATAGAGTGAAAATAGAGTACTTTTAGTAGAAGAGTAAATTTTTTTATATCAAGAGGAAAATAATTTATTAAATTTGTGAATAGATCATTAATAATATTATGGGAGGTATGAATACTTATCAATTTTTATAGACTTTTTCTAATTTTTCTTTCCCTTATCTCACAAGATTATATACTTTCTCTTTTATTTCTTTCTCCAAAAGTATAAAAGTTCAAAAGCTCAAAAGCTTTACTGGTAAAAAATTGAGATCATTAGATGACGAGAACTTAAAAAAATATTGTCTTAACCTAGAATGTTCCTTAAAATATAATAGTCACTCTGATATTGATGGTTTAGACTTATTTTTTAAATTTAAAATATTTAAAAAATAGTACAAGTAGAAATTTATACTCTAATCGACACATTCAATCAAATAAAAAAACTTGATTCTTGTTCAAATGAATTTATTTTTTATAAAATAATATTTAACAGTTCATGTAACAATTGCCTCAATAAAATAGACATAAGATTGTTAAAATTACAATTAAGAAATTCATACCTAGGATCAACAATTCTCAAGAAAGATTAAATGAATTGAATATGTTGTTACTCGAAAAAGAATTATTCATATTATATCTCAAAATCTAGAGCAATAGGCTTTTATAAGGAAAAAATATGGTTTACTTTTAAATTTAAGGCCTAAATAAATTTTGGCTTTAGGCCTCTAAAATGCTTGAGCCGCCCCTGCTCGATTGTTTCGAATATTTTTGGATGTTATAGCGAAGTGCTGTTATATAGAACATATATTATAACTGTATACGACAAAATCAGAGGGCCCGATTTTTCGTCATTAAAGCATTTCGGAAGATCGCCTCGAAGCCTCGAGGCTGCAAAGATGCGCTCGAGTCTCCTTCCTCGGGGCCCGTCGACATCCGGCCTCGAGAGGATGTCGGTCGGGGCTGAAGCAAATTGGGAGTTCCCAAGACGCGGCTAAGCATGTCACTGCTAAGCCTGACAAAGCCTAGCCAGGCTACTCTGAGCCCTAATCAGGGCGTCACTTCTAGCTGTCCCATCTCCACACCCTTACAGCTAATATATGCCTTACCGCTTATGTTTTCCCCCTTCTATAAAGGGGATTTTTACTATTTTATAAGGGACTGATGTTGCTCCAAAGACTCTACATGAAATATATGATAACTCTCTCTCTCTCTCTCTCTCTTTCTCTCTACGATACTCTCTTGACACTGTTGTTCTATCCTATTATTTTCATACTTGTTTTATATTCATTGCTTGTTTATTGCTTATCATTGGCTATAAAGATGTTACAACCCATATTGATGTAAGTTGGTTCATGCCATAAGTTAGTCGACGTAAATCTAAGAAGTGATTATTTTTGAAATGATTAGAAGTTAATCCTATTGATCTTAAATGATACAAGAGTGTATAAGGGTGATTAACAAGTATTAGAAGTTAAACGAATCAAGGATGTTGTAACTCGTATTCTTGGGTAAACCTAGGGGTGCTTAATATTCTCAAGAGGTCGTATTTTAAGGTATTTGAATCATATAATATCCGTATCATAGTCTTGAAGTCAAACGAGTTATGAAACAAAAGTCGACAAGAGTTATCGCAACTTAGGTTCATAGTTTTACTTAAACTCTAGGTCAAATGTTAATAAACTTTTCTCCCAATGTACATGGAATTACGGGGTAATTTATCCACCCAATTGAAGATCTATGAGTCTAGTTTCCAACTTATTAAACTGTTTATCAATACGACATTGGAGTTGAGAGATATAGGCATTTTTGCGAGACTGCACAAGCTGCTAGGTGAGAAGTAGGTGTGTCACCTACTTGGTTAAATGATAGCCCAAAAATAGGCAATTTCGGGTCGGCCAAAGAGCCCATTTATAGGGTTATCTTCTGCAATATAACCCTCATTATATATCACAAATAACCAGACCTAAACCCCTGCAATCTTCCTCCCAAAAATTATCCATAAACCCTAATCGATTTTCCCTCTCTTTCAAGTTGTAATTGGGGGTAAAACCTAGAGTTTGAAGAACCAAGGGAAGGGTTGAGTTATCCAACAAGTAAGGTAAGTTTACCGCTATCTTTCGTCCATTTTTTTGCTCTGAATTCATGGTAATTCGTTCTATTCATGTAAGAACTCACAGGACGGTGATCGGAAGCCGTGAGTTTGAGTTATTCACTTGTAGCGGACTATTTTGTGGACTGTTTTGTGTTGATGTTGGGCTGCGTGTTTTACTACTGTTTTGTGGAGTTTTGGAGAGGAAGGGTGTGGAGAAACACCATATAGATGTAGGGTTGTGGGCTGGTCGTTCGTCGTAAAATTTCCGGGTCGTTTGACACGAATACGGTGGTCGTCGTATGTATGAAGTAATTAGGTTGTGTGTGGACTATTTTGGGAGGCTTAATATGATTATTATTGATGTTTTTTGGGATGTTTGGTGATTGTTTTGAATTGTGTGAAGTCATATATATAAGGGAGGTGCTGCCCGTTTCATCGTAAAATAGGTTGTGGTCAATACATAATAGTTATGACGCTTAAATGATAACTATAGTGTCGTTTCTCTTATTATAGACTAAGGAGTCGTGACAATTGCATAGCTTGAGATTGGGGCAGTATATACAAGGTATGTGAGGCTATCCCTTTCCTTCTATTGCACGACTCCGATTGTACATAATGCAATGAACGAGCTTCCAAAGATACTCTGCTCTTAGAAGCTAGCAGTACTTACATTGTTTCCTTTCTTATGGAACTATTGATGTTGAGGTTACTTCTCTTATTCTTATGTTATCAATGTTGTTGGTACTTCCTGATTCTTATAAGATTCTTGATGAAGAGTTAGTCCTAATAATTTGTACGGAGAATATCGACCTTACGTCACTCCGAAAGGTTCAGAATATGATTCCAATGAGTCCTGCATGCATTGTATATATACGTATCTATTTTACTCTATCGAGCCGCGCTATAGTTGGCCGGGTACGACACCTATTGTGCAACCACTGATCAGTTGGTTTGACGAAGCTCCACGTGGCCGGGTATGATTCTACCGAGCCTTATAATGGTCGGGTACGTTTTTACCGAGTCCTCTTTGAGGCTGGGTACGTTATGATGATGATTATGCCCATAGAGACGTGTGTATTAAAAGTTTATGTATATATATGTCTGTATCATGCATTTCATGTCAGTAGCCCACAGAGGTACCCAGATGTTACAGGTTGTATATTCTCTATCCTTATTCACATTACTGTTCATAGTTATTCTTTCCTGCCTTTCATACTCAGTACTTTATTCGTACCGACGTCTTTTTTATTTATGGACGCTGCATGTTGTGCTGCAGGTCCTGATAGACGGGTAGACGCAGCTCCCCCACCACAGTAGGCTTTCCAGTTCAGCGGTTATAGGCGAGATCCCTTCTCCGGACTTTCCATGGTCTTGGTATGCATTTTTGTTATAGATATTATGGGTGTGTCGGGGCCCTGTTCCGCCTATGTTGCATTACTTATGCTCATTTAGAGACTCATAGACAGGTGTCGGCTTATGTATAGTTTGGTATGCCTTGTTGGATGATTTTTGTTGTATAGTCTTTTATGGAAGCGTGGTAGCTCCTAACTTATATGTAGTTTCTTGGTAGTCTTGTTATCCCATGTTATGCATGTTCAGTCCATTATCTTTCATTGTTTGGTGTTCATAATCCATATCTACCACTTATATTGATCTCGTCGGCCCTTAAAGATAATAAGAAGATTAGATAAAATGTATGTTGGTGCTCGGCAAGTATGGCCCGGGTACTAGTCATGATCCTCCAGTTTGGGTCGTGACAAAAGAGCCTCCATTAATATTATTGCGTCTGTTAGTCCTTCCCCGATCTCCCCTGATAGCTCGAGCCCGAGCTCGAGACTCGACCTCGAGGCCCCAAATCGACCAGCTCGAGGCCCCGAACGGTTATCTCTCGGTTCGATTACTGCTTTATTTTAGCTTGCGTCTCACCCTCAAACTACGCACTCACAGCATCAACTGCTCCACGACTAGCATAAAAATAGATCACGTATTTTTAGAGTCCCATCAACAAATTTAATTGTTATTGCCATTTTCACGGTAAACAATAACATAACATGAATATTGGTTCTAAAAAAGTTTGGCTTTTATAGAGAAGTATTGTTATATAAGGATGTTGTTATAGAGAGGTCTGACTATACTATGTAAATGTTGCTCAGTCTTTATCTTAGTTTAAAAGTTATTTATCATGATATTGGTATGATTTAAAGGTTGAAACAATTTGGAAATAAATAAAAATAAAAAATACCATCAAATCATGAATATATTATTATGTTGCTGTATTGACCGAGAAATATGCTCTACAAGAAGAAAAACAGATTTTGTGACAAAAATAGAAATTATTCGTTTTTCTTTCTAGGCGGAATGGCTTCCTGGCCACTTAAACTTGACCGGGTTTTAAAAGCTGATATATAAACTTTTAACTTTTCCATTTGAACACTCGAACTCATTTTTTCCGTAAATAATAAACACATTTGACCATTGACCATGCCCATGTGGCGTTAGTTGGTCCTAATCAGCAAACCGCGTGAGGAACACGACGCACAACAGCGTGAAAGCCCCCTTCCCAACGCCCAACAATACAAAATGGGTCGTATTTAATTGTCTTCTTATTCATTCCTTCTAAAATACCCTCTTCCTCCATTTTTAAAAATTTGAAGCTCCATTCCTCCTTCTTGTAAAATTTGAAGCTCCATTTTTAATTTTTTTTTTCAATTTTTTAGACCGTGAAAATGGAAGTTGTATATTTTGAGATTGTAGGGTTGAAGCTAAGTTTTGTATCACTTGGACCAAACGAAGCTCGATCAGAACAAGATCAACAGATAATAAACGAAAACAAAAAAATGGGTGAGTGATTATGATCAATTTGGAAGAGGGTGAGTGATTATGATCGATTTTGAAAGTTCATCCAGTACGACTTACCTCACGCCATATCCACCACCATAAACAAGTCCTTTATGAATGTTGGAGAAGGTGAAAAGAATGTGGAAGATTCTGGAATTTAGCGATCGGAGACGGTGAACAGAATCTTCTAGAATTTTGATGCAAATGGCGATGAGGGTCTTAACCGCGAGGAAATGGCAGCTTTGGTGGTTGTTGTAAACCCTAGGGTCAAACTCAGCGATGAGCAGATCAGTGCCATTCTCGACGAGGTTTCAGATTCTTTTCACCTTCTCCGATCATCAAAATTCTGAAATGAACAGGGGAGGGTTTCGTCAGAGAGAGAGATTAAAATGAGAGAGGGGGGGGGGGTTCGATCTATGGAATGAAAGAGGGGACCAGAGTTAGGGTTTTCGCGCCCTTGACGTGTAAGACATCTATTGGTCATTTGTTGACTGGATGGACACGTATGTGTATGTGTAATACACGCCCACACGGTCTCTTGTCAGATGTGTTTATTAGTTACGGAATAAATGAGTTCGAGTGTTCAGATGGGAAAATAGAAAGTTTATGTATCGGCTTTAAAAAACCTGACAAGTTTAAGTGGCCAGGAAGCCGTTCCGCCTTCTTTCTATAGTAGGCAAAAATGGCTTGTGACCAGCACGTGCCATATTAAGCCTCCAAACAGGATCTTTCTATTGCAAGGCTCAGTGCGCGTCTATAATGTCTCATACGGTCTCTTTAGATACTCTCTACCATTGTCTTGCAACTAAAAACTTCTAGAATCATTCTAATATTTTGAGGAAGCATTCTATGATCGATAGGAAGTTCTAGTAAAATAATGAATTCCATTTGTTGTCTGTTTTTCCATGTCTTTAATCATTCTGGGATACTCAGAACATTGGCAATATCCAAGTTATGAGATAGATGGATTCGAGTTTGCTATTTTGCCACAACTCATTTGATTTGAATAGTGTAAGCACGTAAAATTTATTGAATTTAAATTCAATAAATAATTCGGACTATATTTTAAATATACTAGTCTAATAGGCTAATATAATTGGATAAACTATCAAAGTCCAATGTTATTAGATAAATAAGATAAAAATCCATTTGGCTATGAATGATGAGCCCACTTCATTAAGTCCAAGATGTCATCTTCCAAGTTCTTCTTAGAGGCCCAGTTTGGTGCCATATGACGTGGCAAGCCAAGTCAAGCGGAAGAGCCAATAAGATCATGCCACGTGTCAAAATGACAAAGCATGCCAAGTCACATTAGAAGGCCAACAAAACCACGCCACGTATGCAACTAACATGTTCTGGCCAATCAAATACGGCGTTGTCACACTTCAATTTGATTGGTCGGAAAGAGTTTGTTCTTATCATAACTCTTCTCTTCCACAATTATTAATAAGGGTGTTCATAACCCAGAAAAGACATTAGAAGTTATAACAAGAAGCAAGAGAGAGCTCGTGGATCAAACACCGTAAATTTCTCAACAAGTTTCAAGCTTCAAGCGATCAAGGTCAAGTTCAAGAAATCAAGTTCAAGCTCAAGAACGAAGAACAAATCAAGATTCAAGGAGTACGAGTTCAAATCAAACTTCCTACTAGTTGAATTCAAGATCATCGTTCGTGGCAATAACTACATATTCAAGATCAAGCTCAAAGGCCCTTGAATTTATTTACTATTGGAAAGAAGAATAAGAGGATTCATAGAGATTGTACACTCATGTTACTTGAAATCAAATGCTACGATTGTTACAATATTTCGGTCTTGATTTTATTTTCTCGACGCAAATTTATTGTCTACAAATTCTGGCACGCCTAGTGGGACAATCTCTACCTCTCATCTCAACTTTTCAATCATCAAAGTTCAAGAACGTAGAAATGGGTTCAATGAAAATCAACTCGAGATCAACGTCCACCAAGGCTGCTAATTCCAGGTTCTATGCTGATGTGGAAAGCATCCTCGATGTTACCTTTGGAAGCTTTGGACCGACTACAAAGAGCAAGTCAAGCTCTTTATGACAACAAGAACTCCAAGTGCCGTCCACATCAACCCCTGTTTTTGGATTTTCATCCTCAAATGGAGCAAGATCTTCCACAAACGCACCCGAAGGAGGAAGCGATGTTGCTGAAAAGATTAAGAAAACTCTTACTCTGCTTGACCTCTCCAGATCCAAACACTTTGTTGTGAAGGAAGATGATGATGATTCAAGTAATGGATCCTCCCCACTTACACCACATAGCGTGATACAATCAAGGATCTATCTGTGTGACAATGCATGCTACTCCCCATCATCTACGACAATCATGCAAGCCATGGTGACAAACACTTCATCTTTGGAGGAGCAGTTGGCAAACTTGACGGAAGCAATCGCTGGCTTGACCAAGTGCATGCAAAATCAAGATGCTAGAATTGACAAGCTAACAGATAGGGTGGGAATCTTGATGGAAGATGAATCCATCGAGGCACCTGGCAAGCTCCCAAAAGTTCCAGAGAGTAATTCTCCCCAAGACAAGTAGCATCCGCTAAGGCTATCCCTGTCTCATCTGAAGGGATGATTCCAATCGATCAAATGAAGGAGTTCATTGAAGGAACCATTAAGAACAAGTATGAAGTTGCAGCCAAGTCCTCCCTTACATATGCAAAGTCGTACACTGCAAGGGTCGATATGTTGAAGATGTCTGCTGGCTATCAACCTCCAAAGTTTCAAAAATTTGATGGTAAAGGTAATCCAAAGCAACATGTGGCACACTTTGTTGAGACGTGCAACAATGCTGGGACTTACGGAGATTACCTCGTCAAGCAATTTGTCCGCTCGTTTAAAGGAAATGCTTTTGACTGGTACATAGACCTCGAGGCTGGATCTATTGATAGCTGGGATCAACTAGATCAAGCATTCCTCAATTGATTTTATAGAACGAGACGTACTGTGAGTATGATAGAACTTACAAATACTCGTCAACGAAAGGGTGAACCAGTTATCGACTTTATCAATTATTGGAGGAATGCAAGCCTCAACTGCAAAGAGAGGCTTAGTGAAACTTCTGGCATAGAGATTTGCATCCAAGGCATGCATTGGGGACTCTGCTACATCTTACAAGGTATCAAGCCTAGCACATTTGAAGAACTTGCAACTCGTGCCCACGACATGGAGTTAAGCATAGCCTCCGATGGAAACGGAAGGCTGCCTATCTATGATCCTCGCAAAGGGAACGACAAGCAAGATGTCAGGAAATGGAGCAAGTTTGTACCCAGGTCTGAAAACAAAGAAGCTATGAATGTCAACACATCACTTGTGAAGTTCACAATGAAGGTGAGCAAGAAGAAGAGTACGAAATCCACTTCTTTTCAAGATAAACCAAGTGGGATGTTGACTCTAAAAGAAATGCAAGAGAAGGAGTACCTATTTCTGGATTCTGATGTGCCAGCAGTTTTTGAAGAACTCCTTAAGTTAAATCTCATTGAGCTTTAGGAGATAAAGCGGCCAAATAAAGCTGGTAAGACGAATGACCCAAATTACTGCAAATACCATCGACTTGTGAGCCACCCTCTAGAGAAGTGCTTTGTCTTTAAGGACAAAGTTATGGACTTGGCTCATGAAAAGAAGATTGTGCTTGAAGATGAAAAAGCAAGCGCAGACCAAGCCTCTATCACCTTTGGCTCTTTTAGTCCGGATGAATTATGTGGTTTTAAAGAAAGTAAAGATGAAGAATTACTGGAGAAAAACAAAGTTGAAGTCAGTCAACCTGATGATGATGAAGGTTTGATGTTGGTGACTAGTCGTACGCGCCATAAAAGGAGCCCACGAAAAGAATCGATAGAACAACCAACACGGAAAATGATTGTAAAAGGACCAATGAAACATAATCTAGTTAGGCATTTGAAGAAAGCAAAACTGGAGGTACACCACCCTCAAAAGTCACGACATCCAGTGACCTTGGATGATTTCTTGCCATGTTGGTTCCTCATGAAGATTTTCCATGACGGTATTGAGGCCTCTTGTTGCAATGCTGATAAAGGGGAAGAAAAAAGTGATGATGTAAGGCCCCGTGAAAAATGTGTGCTCAAAACCCAGTAGCTCGTAGGGTCAGGGTCCGAATATGTGTTGGGAATGAGCTCGCCGTGGCTCGGACCCATTATACTAATCTAACTGTCTAAAAATCAAAGAACCAAGTTTTCCAGAAAGGTGCTATTTTGCGGTCCAGGATACGGTCGCAAATCAAGTATGCGGACCGCATTTCTGCCACAGATTGAGTCAGTGGTTTGATTAAAACTAAGGTCAAAATGCGGTCCATTATGCAACCGCATAACTGATATGCGGACCGCATTTTCACCGCAAAGTGAGTCACCGTGTCAGTCAAATTTGAGGTCAAAAATACGGTGCATTATGCGACCGCAAATCGTGTATGCGGACCGCATTTTCGCCGCATACCCAAATAGTGGAATCAGGTTTTTGGGACACTTTTTGCGGTCTATTCTGCGGACCGCATTTTGGATCTGCGATCGCAAAGTGCGACCGCAGACCTGACTCGGACTCCTAATTTTCTAAATTTTAAACCCGACCCCCTTTTTAATAAAACACCCTAACCCCCTCATTTTTAACAAGTTTCTGAACAAAATAAGAGAGAGGAAGAGAGGCTTCGTGAGAGAGAAAGTCACCTTTTTCAAATTTGACTCTTCCAAACTATCCGGGCCGGGAAATTTCAAAGCGATTATCTTCATCCCCATTCTTGCAGGTAAAATCTCTAACCCATTTTCATAAGTTTTCAGGTTTAATTAGGGGGGGGGGGGAAGTCTCATGCATTGATTCTTGATAATAGAGGTTGAAACATACATGCATGCCTTTTAAAACCTAAAATCTAGTAAGAGGAATTGGGTAGGAGTAAAGAATTATGCAAAGGAGGGTTGATAATCTAAATGTGTTCGGGTTGTGATTGTGAACTTTGATTCTAAGAAATATGTGTTAATTTGTGTACTAGATTGACGTTGCAAGACTTTTGGTGAAGTTGAAAGTAGAAATTAAAAGGGAATTCGGCTCCAGTTATGTATGGCTAACTTTGACCTTTGTAAAATCACCTTGTTTGGTATTTGAGTGCTTGGTATGTGATTTCTACGTGGATTGTCTGTGGAATTCTTGTGATTTGGTACGGTTGAGTGTTTGTGGTTATGTCTTTCGATAAGATAGTGTAAGTAATTGGCAATGAACCAGGTATGTGATTGTGAATCTGCTATGTGGTAAGAATTGTGAAACAAATGATGGAAGGAAATAGTAATTGATGCATTCGGAACAGCTGTGGTAATAACATATATGGCTTGTCGTGGAAAATTATCGTTGTACATAAAATGCATATGAATTGTTGAGTATGATGGAAATGGTATTGATGGTTATGGAGATTCCTTGTGAATTGTTGTTTTTGTTCCTTGTGAATTGTTGTTGTTATTCCTTGAGAATTGTTGTTGTTGTTCTTTGTGAATATGTTGGTGTTGTTGTTGTGTTTTTGGTGAAAGGTGATTGTCCAGTGGGATCGGGTTGCACGCCGCAACACAAAATGATAAATTGTGGGTTGGGGTGATAAGGGTGGCTGAGGTAATAAGGGTGGCCGAGGTAATAAGGGTGGAAAGTGATCGAAATCACAATTGAAATAAAAATATGAGAAAGTTGTGAAATCATTGATGTGAAAAATGTTGAAGGGGAAATGGAGAGATTGTAAATTTGGTTGGCGCGATTGTTTCCTTTCATGTGTATTTGACTGTTGATTCCATTATTACGTGATACTTGTGTATGGTTTGAGTTTGCTTAGGGCAAAGTTGTTCATACATACCAGTACAATTCAAATGTACTGACGTCCCTTTTGCCGGGGGCGCTACATTCGTGTTATGATTGTAGGTGGATCAGTAGTAGGTACTCTAGTCTATCGACCGTAGCTCCTCTTCATCTTCCGTCAGCTGTATTGGTGAGCCCCTTTCCTTTGGGGCCCTGCGTGGCTCATGCCACTGTTTACTCCGAAGTCTTATTTTGGTTTTTGTGTAAGGTATAGCCGGAGCCTTGTTCCCGGCAGGTACTGTATTATCCATTTGTATCCTCAGAGGCTCTGTAGACAGGAAATGTGGTTTACGAACTTTTATAAAAATGTATTTTGTATGTTGGATGATGTAATTTGTAAATCACGCTAGGTAATCATGTTTGTTATTGTACATTTCGTAATAAGGTGTTTTAGTTATAATGGCTATTTCTTTTGATTAATGAGTAATGAAAACACGGGGTATCACGTGGGATAGGAAAGGCACCCAGGTCCGCTTGACTGGGGCTACCCGGTCGAGTGCCGGTCATGTCCCTCGGTTTTGGGGCGTGACAGATGACCTACCGTTGGCACCATCTTCAGAAAAGCTCATCGAGTCTATTCCTCAAAAAGTTAACGTGTGCGAGGAAAAAGTTACGTTCACAAATGACGATTTTCTACTAGGTGACACTATTCATAACCGCCCGTTGTACCTGGTTGGCTATATGCGTGATGAAAGGGTAAATAAAATTTTGGTTGATGGAGGATCCTCAGTGAACATCTTGCCAATTCGCGCTGTGAATGAACTTGGTATTCCCATGAACGAACTCTCAAAAAGTCATCTGATGATCTAAGGATTCAACCATGGGGAGAAAAGAGCCATAGGTATGATTAGGTTGGGAATCGCCATTGAAGATATGCAATCAAGTGATCGATGCAAAGACTTCTTATAATGTCTTGCTTGGAAGGCCTTCGATACATGAGAATAAAGTGGTTCCATCTACGTACCATCAATGTTTGAAATACTATGAGGGTGAAGTCGAGAAGAAGATAGTTACTGATAACGAGACATTCACCGAGGTTGAGTCACACTTTGATGATGCAATGTTCTACTTGAAGAACCGCATTGTGAAGGAGCTAAAAGTTGATGATGTCATAAAAAGCAAGAATGACGAGCCCACAACTAAAGAGCTAAGGTGACTGCTGGTAAAGCCAAAGCTGTTACTGAGGAGGTACAACTTAACGCGGATAAATCTTATAGAGGGGATATTGTATCTTACGGCAAGAAAATAACTCCTGCTCTCCAATATGTCCCTAAAAAGAAGAAAGATGAAGGTGAATCATCTAATCTCCAAAATAACATGATAAAGGGGTTAACTCTTCCGATCAAACGAATTGAGGCAGTAAAGTTGTCCTTAATACCGCTTGCAGGGTTTGTGGCCCAAAATCATTTACCGAATGTGGCGCTCCCTATAAAGCGTACAGATGAAGGTTTTGATTCTAACGCTTTCAGGCTATTTGCAAGAGCTGGATACAATTCCAATGAGCCGTCAAAGTTAGGGAAGCTCCCATCAGAAGCTGCAATGAGGCAAGCACGTGAAGGTTTAGGATACAAGCAACTGTCACCAGTGTGCAACTCCATAAGAAGGGCGAGCAGCAATTATATCACTGTAGAAAATGAATATGCTGCTTCTAACAAGTCTTCTATCTTTGATCGACTTGGAAAATCAACTCTGAGGACTTCCATGTTTGAGAGATTGGGTCCATTAAAGAAGGGGAATAATTTCTAGAGAAATTATCAAAATACAAGAACACCCGCTTCACCCAAAATTCAGAAGGTCTTTAAGGATTTCCAAAGTCTAGTTCCTTCTAGAATGAGGCGACAAACAAAAGTCATGGTTTCGTGTGATGAGGTACTAAAGGTGAAGCCATACACTATAGTCTACACTAAAGAACGTGATGAAGACGAAGAAAGTCTGGGTTCTTCGTATCATTTTATTGCACAAGGCGAGCATAGTGTTTTATCTCTAACGGAGGATGACGAGAAATTGGAAGATGTTTCACCGTGTTATCACATATACTTCAACGATGGGGACCCTCAAGAAGATGAAGACACAAAGGATGCTCCGCCTGTACTTGAAGAAGGGGTAGAGGCAATAGTTGATGCTTTGAAAGAAATAAACCTTGGCACTGAAGAATCAAGACCCACCTACATAAGTGCTTTACTAGAAGTTGATGAAGAAAGCACTTATATTGAGTTACTCAAGGAGTTCAGGGATGTCTTTGCTTGGAGTTACAAAGAGATCCCTGGCTTGGACCCGAAAGAAGCAGTCCATCACCTTGTAGTCAAGAATGGTGCTTGTCCTGTTAAACAAGCTCAAAGGCGCTTTAGGCCGAACTTGGTTCCCTTGATTGAAACCGAAGTTAACAAACTCATCGAAGCTGGCTTTATTTGTAAAGTTAAATACCCAAGATGGGTTTCATGTATTGTCCCTGTAAGGAAGAAAAATGGCCATATTCGAGTGTGCGTTGACTTTAGGGATCTCAACAATGCATGTCCGAAAGATGAATTCCCACTTCCTATTCCAGAGCTGATGACCAATGCTACTACTGGGTACGAGGCAATGTCATTTATGGATGGTTCATCGGGCTATAATCAAATTTGCATGGCGCCAAAAGATGAAGAGCTTATTGCATTTCGTACCCCCAAGGGTATTTATTGCTACAAGGTAATGCCTTTTGGCTTGAAGAACGCTGGTGCTACTTACCAAAGGGCTATGCAAGATATTTTTGATGATCTTCTCCACAAGAATGTCGAATGCTATGTTGACGACTTGGTGGTAACATCAAGAGAGAAGAGCAACCACTTAAAAGACTTGAGAATGGTGTTTGAGTTGCTCCGGAGGTACCAACTTAGGATGAATCCATTGAAATGTGCCTTTGGAGTTACTTCTGGAAAGTTCCTTGGTTCTATGTCCAACATCGAGGGATCGAAATTGATCAAGCCAAAGTGGATGCCATTTTGAAAATGCCCGAGCCTCGGGATATTCATGAATTGAAAAGTCTGCAAGTTAAGCCAGCGTACCTTAGAAGATTCATCTCAAACCTAGCTGGGAGATGCCAACCATTCAGTCACCTCATGAAGAAAGGCGTTCCTTTCAAGTGGGACCAAGTTTGTAACAATGCCTTTGAAAATATTAAAACTTACTTGATGAAGCCTCCAGTTTTGGCAGCCTTTATACTTGGAAAGCCGTTAATATTGTACATTTTGGTACAAGAAAGGTTTGTTGGACCAGTGTTGGCCCAAGAAAATAGTGAGAGGAAAGAAAACACCCTTTACTACCTGAGCAGGATGATGACACCAAATGAGCTAAATTATTCGCCAATCAAAAAGTTATGTTTGGCCCTAGTCTTCTTAATTCAAAAGTTGAAGCACTACTTTCAAGCTCATCTTGTTCGCCTTGTTTCTATGGCAAATCCCATCAAGTTTGTAATGTCAAAACCTGTCCTTAGTGATCGACTAGCAAGGTAGTACCTCCAGTTTTAACAATTTGAAATTGTGTACATCCCCCTCAAAAGTCTATAAAAGGACAAGCGTTAGCGGACTTCTTGGCACATCACCCTATACCTGATGATTGGGAGCTAACTGACAAACTACCTATGGGGACGCAATTGTCATTGAAGTTCAACCTCCATGGAAGATGTACTTTGATGGTGCTGCACATCGCGAAGGATCTGGTGCTGGTGCTAGTGTAGTATTTATCACTTCTCAAGGTGATGTTCTGCCCTACTATTTACGTTGACGCAACTCTGCTCTAACAACGTTGCTGAGTATCAAGCACTAATACTTGGGCTTGAAATGGCTGTCCAAATGAAGCAGTTGCAGTTGCAAGTCTTTGGTGACTCTCAGTTGGTGATCAACCAAGTTTAGGTAGTTACGAGGTCAAGAAACTTGAACTACGCCCATATCATAATTATGCTAAAAAATTAATGGGGTGGTCGGTGACGTGACTATTCAACATGTGCCAAGGAAAGAAAACAAGAAGGCTGATGCTTTAGATGCCCAAGCTTCATCGTTAACCCTGTCTGATCAAGCTCAAGTTACTATCTCCCACAAATGGGTAGTACCGCCGCCAAATGAGGCTGAAGGTAAAGAAAATGAACTCAAGCATCTTGTCGTTGTTTCTAAAGCTGAGAAAGAAGAATGGAGACAACCCATTATCGATTACTTAAGCTGTATGATACTTCCAGAAAATCCAAGGAGAAAGATTCAAATCTGTCGTCGTGCACCTCGCTTCCTTTACTACAAAGATACTCTATACAGAAGGTCATTTGAGGGAGTACTCTTGTGATGCTTAGGGGAAGATGAATCACTCCAAGCTTTGCAAGAAGCACATTCTGGGATATGTGGGTCACATCAGTCTCGACCAAAGCTCCACTTCCATATAAAAAGGATGTGATATTATTGGCCAACGATGGTAAAAGATTGCTTCGACCATGCTCGAAGATGCAAGGCTTGTCAATTCCATGCGAATTTTATTCATTGGCCTCCTGAAGTGTTGCACCCGACTGTTGTATCTTGGATGTTTTTCGTTTGGGGATTGGATGTTGTTGGACCACTGCCGAAGTCCTCTGGTGGGCACCTATTCATCTTGGCTGCAACTGACTACTTCTCAAAATGGGCTAAAGTTGTTGGTATTAAGGAAGTGAAGTAGGAAAATGTTGCAAGTTTCACCCGAGTAAACATAATCTATCGCTTTGGCATTCCTCGTTACATAATAACAGATAATGGCAAGCCATTCGACAATAGGTTGATGAACAAGATTTGTGATCTCTTTGGCTTTAAGCAACGCAACTCTTTGATGTACAATGCTGCCACCTATGGTTTAGCTGAGGTATTCAACAAGACTCTATGCAACTTGTTAAAGAAAGTCGTCTCCAAATCCAAACGAGATTGGCATGACTGTATGGAAGAAGCTCTGTGGGCCTATAGGACAACTCACCGCACGCCAACACAAGCAACCCTTTATTCACTTGTCTATGGAGTCGAAGCCATTTTGCCACTCGAGCGTCAAATAACTTCATTACGATTAGCTATTCAAGAAGGGATCACTGATGAAGAAAATGCTCGACTTCAATTGGCAGAGTTTGAGGCTCTTGATGAGAAGAGATTGGAAGCTCAACATAGTCTTGAATGTTATCAAGCTCGACTGTCTCGCGCCTTCAATAAAAGAGTTCGCCCAAGATCTTCCAAGCAGGAGATCAAGTCCTCGCTATACGAAGACCCATTATTAATTCCCATAAACCTGTAAGGAAGTTCACTTCAAAATGGGATGGACCATATGTCGTACAAAAAGCTTACTCAAGTGGGGCTTACAAGCTGGTTGATACAGATGGTGATGTTCCAAACGTCAATACCACATAAGAGGGGGGGGGGGGTGATTTGTGTGGCACCCAATTTTCGATCTAGAAGATCCTGGTTCTTCTAGGTGTTCTAACTACTACTGTTTGCGGAATTAAAATACAAAAAATAAAAGAACACAAGAATTTTTACGTGGAAAACACCTGGCTCAAAAGGTGAAAAAACCACGACCTACTACTCAGTAGGATTTTACCAAACATCCACTAAACTCAATGAGCCAAAAAGAGCATTTACAAAACTCTTGTAAACCTAAGGATTAACTCTAATCCCAGTGTGGCACACAGCCTCAACTGTTGCGACACTTTCAAGTTAACTCTAACTTGAATACTCAAAGTACCTAATACAATTGCTTCTATGAAAGCTGGAAAGGTACAAGTTTTAAATCACCTACTACAATTGAACTAGAATATGAATAAACACAATGGAACTGGTTCTTCTATCTTGTTCAAGTAGCTGCAGGCGTGCACACTCAATCTCACATAAATTGCTTGCAAAATAGCCTTGCTCTTTTGCTCTCAATTTTGCTTAACTTCAGCGTATGTGCATATCTGTAAAAGAGAACAACTCAGTTATTTATTAGATTAGTAATTAGAGTTGGATTGTAACTCAATTTCTGATCCTCCATTGAGTTTAAGTCCTAGACCAATCCAAACTCCAACCCTTATCCGGATGTGTTCTCTTCTTATAATGAGACATCTTCTCCTTATCCCATATGCAATCTTTTCGATCGGGTCAGAAGATATTCAGAAGATATTGCTGCTTGATCCCCAAGGACTTATCTTCTTCACGTGCATCTCATGTGCATGGGCCATAACAACTGCGTCTCCTAAGATGGACCTGGTCCTTCACTGAGTTCATTTGTCATTCTTCAAAACTTCAACTGAACTTGGGCCAACGAATTCCCCCTTTTTGATGATGACAAACTGTGTGCTTTTACTGGTCAGACAACCTGTGGAACTCAGCTAAAATATCATCACTTGAAAATTTTAACTTATCATTAAAGGCCAGGTTTAATTAGGTCATAAACATCACTGTTTAGAAAAATAGTTTTTAAGCACAATACACAATATCTTCCCCCTTTTGGCATCATCGAAAAGTTGCATAAACATGTGAATCCCAGAATATTAATCATTACTCATGGCCACTGGGCAACTGCAAGTGAAAGCATGCTTTAGTTAATCAAAAATCAACTTGACAAATATAACTATTAAGAGCAGAATCATCATAAAACAAGAGAAATGCAAATTGTCATTGATAAGGCAGTGCTTCTACAAGACAGTCCACAAAAAGAAAGAACAAAAACAACCAACCATGAGCAAAAACAAGAGAAATCCCTAATCTGGGTCACTGGGGGTTAACTGAACTGGTTCAGAACTAGGACAAAGAGGGCTAAGGCTTTGAAGAACTAGAGGGTTGGGATTGGAGTAAGTTGAGCATTGTTTGTAGCATCCCTTCACTCTTTTCTTTCTCTTTTGCTAGTTCTGCTTTCAGCCCATTCCTTTCTTCTTCCAACTCAGCCACACGAGCCTGAAGCCTAGCAATCTCGGCATCTTTGGTCCCATATTCTTGAACCAAAGCCCTAACCTTGCTATTCACTGGAGTCTTCACTGATGAACCAGGTTCAATAGGGGCTACACTTAGCAGATAGTCACGGGCTTGGAGAGTCTTGATTCCAAAGTGCTCCTTACTGGAGGCCATTTCCCATTTCTTCAAAGGAGCATTCAGCCTGTCCAGTACAGTTGTTAGAATGAATCCATAAGGAGTAGCATGAGCCTTTGAACCATTGATGACACTGTCCAGCAATTTTACTATGAAAGCAGGCCAATTAATCTGCTTACCCCTCACAAGACACTCCATGAGAACCAGGTCCATGTAATTTGCAGTGTGCCTCCTCTCCTGTCTAGGCAGCAGGCACTTGTTCACAAACCCAAAGATCACTTTATGTTCTGGCTTCATTTCACTCTTTTGAACAAATCTTGCTTGAGGCACCTCTTCAGCATCCTTTGTATCACAGAAGTTCCTGGTGATTTGGAGTGCTGTGGGCAGATCATCTAGACAAGGCCACCTTTGCCTGGTGTAATCATCATAGCCCTCACTTGGAATGTCTAGAATCCTGCCCAATTCAAGTGCATCAAACTTCACCTTCACACATTTCACCACACTGGTCACTAGCCCATTTTTCACAGAGCCATTTGCCATGAATTCAATCAGCTCTCTTCTGGCTAGTCTTCCATCCATCTGAAGGACCATTCCTTCCAACCCTGTGCAGCTAAAACATCCAACAACCTAAGCATGCCTGGCTCCTCCAGGTCTTTCAGCAGCCTTCCCTTCAATATCTTCCTCCTGCTAAAAATAACAAAACGATCTTGCTCTTGTTCAGACTCCTCCACTTCTTCTTCTCCACTCCACTCTTCATCTTCTTCTTCAGTAATTTTCACTTGTTTTCCCTTTACTGCAGACCTAGTTCTTCTAGCCAAAGAAGGTTCAGCAGGTACAGATTTTGAAGACTTCATTGCAGGAGTCTTGGTTCTTTTTGGTTTATCAGTGGGAACCTCCACAGTTGTACCTCTCTCTTGATGGACTAGTTCCATCTCCTCCTCCTCTTCTTCAGCAGCCTCAGAACTTTCCACTGCCTTTTCTTTTCCCTTTTCCTTCTTCTTTTTCTTACTCTTCTCTAATGCTTTCTGTAGTTCTGTTTCACTTTGCCTTACTTTGATCCTTGTAGCTCTTCCCCTAGGTACAGAAGTAGCAGCAGTCTTGGGAGATGTTACTTTGCTTTTCTTTGAGGGTTCAGAAGCAACTGGGGTCCTTTGTGAAGACGCCTTGCTCTTCTTTGGTTCATAACTGGCCCCTACTTTCTTTAGTATATCTGCTAAAGTCTCCTTCACAGAAGAACCATGTTCTTCTTGTTGCTTACTCATTTGAACAAGTCCCTCAGCAGCCTCTCCTGATCCGCTTCCCCCTGACTTTAAGCCACCTTCTTCTCCTCCACCACAAATAGCAAGAACCTCTCCTTTCTTTTTCTTTCTCCTCCTACTAGACTCAGCCCCTTCAGCATTTTTCACAGAACCCACCAACACAAACCTACTATCTTCCTTCTCTACTACATCAGAAAATACATAACAGGTGTTTACCTCACCTGGGGTTTCTTGACTCTTGTCATTATCAGAAGACCCAGGTTCTTCTCCTTCACTAGCAGAGATGAACTTTTCAGACTTAGAGCTTGAGTCAGATTCTTCAGCTGAAACCTCTTTCCTTTGACTGGCCTTTAATTTCTCGTTCAAGATTTTTCTGAGAGAGCCGGATGCTACAGTTTTTCTGGCTAACATCTTTTGCCGGCGAAATCTGGGTTTTGGGGTTTCACTGGAGGTGTTGATGATGAAGTGTTAGGGGAAACAGGTGGGGGAGTTCCAGGATTGTCTTGAGGATTAGTCATGGCGGAGAATTTCTAGAAATCTTTTGGGAATTTTTGGAAAAGAAAGGGGTTTATCAGAAGTATTTGAGAAGTGAATGATGGTTGTAAGTGATGAGAGAAGGTGTGGAGTGTATTTAAAGAGGGATCATGATTAAGCCTGTAACGGCAGACTTTTCAGTAGTCAATTAGGAGTCTAATCAAATTAGAATTCCGGTCTCTTTAGAGATTAATGAGTGACGCTATTTTTTTTTATAAAAAAAATCCCGTTTTTGTTAGACTCCTAGGATAATGAAACTTGTTCAATGCTCAACGGATAGAATTTCTGAAAGTTTGGTGTAATTAGGACTTCTGCTCATGATTGGTAATTTTATCTTTCTAATTGTGCAAAGTATAGAAACATACCTGAACTTTCTCATGAGCATATACTGATGAACCAGGTTCTTCAAGTAAAACTTCTCTTGATCATGCCTCAAATGTCAGAATAGAAAAACTTTGTAAGAGATTAAAGATTCATATAAACACATGTCACAGGAGTATACTAATTAAAGTATGAGACTGAGTAAGAATTAGTCTAGATATTTACATTGAATTAAGAACTCCTAACCAAATTTTTTTTTTCATTGTTTTTTTTTTCATTTTTCAAATTTTTTTTATTATTTATTGTGCATTCTGAACTGGACCTTTTAGGTGATCTTAATCATCCCTAATTCCAACTTGTTCCTTTCAAAGTTTTCTCTACTCAGTGCTTTAGTGAAGATGTCAGCTATTTGTTTATCAGTAGCACAAAATTCTATGGAAATTAACCCTTTTTTATAGTTATCTCTTAAGAAATGGTGTCTAACATCTATGTGCTTGGTCCTTTTATGATGAACATGGTTCTTTGTCATACTTATAGCACTAGTGTTATCACAAAATATTGGAATACACCCCACTTCAATTCCAAAGTCTACCAGCTGTTGTTTGATCCATAGCAATTGAGCACAACAAGAGGCAGCAACAATATATTCAGCCTCAGCAGTAGACAGGGCTACTGAATTTTGCTTTTTGGTAGCCCATGACACTAGACATGACCCCAGGAAATGTGTCATACCTGAAGTACTTTTCCTGTCCGCTAAGAAACCTGCATAATCAGCATCAGCATATCCTACCAGATCAACATTACTACCTTTGGGATACCAAAGACACAAATCTGTGGTGCCTTTCAGATATCTCAGTATCCTCTTGACAGCAGTCAAATGTGACTCCTTTGGATTTGCCCGTAGGAAACGAGAACAAAAGTCCTACACTGAAAACAATATCAGGTCTGCTAGCAGTAAGATACAAAAGTGAACCAATCATACCCCTATACAACTTTTGATCAACTGATGAACCAGGTTCATCAACATCTAATTTAGTGGCAGTTGCAATAGGTGTATCTATTTCTTTGGAGCCCTCCATTTTAAACTTTTTGATTAGTTCTTTTGTATACTTCTGCTGATGGATCATGGTCCCATTTGGACTTTGTTTGATTTGCAAGCCTAGGAAGAAATTTAGTTCACCCATCATACTCATTTCAAACTCACTTCCCATTAATTTTGCAAAGTCCTTACTTAGCTTGTCAGTGGTGGCCCCAAAGATTATGTCATCAACATAAATTTGCACAACAAGGAGATCCTTACCTTTTTCCCTTAGGAACAAAGTGCTATCAATTTTACCTCTTTTGTACCCATGCTCCAGTAGGAATTTTGATAGTCGTTCATACCAAGCTCTTGGGGCCTGTTTGAGCCCATATAGAGCTTTGTCCAGCTTGTACACATGCTCAGGACATTCCTTGCTTTCAAATCCTGGAGGTTGTTTCACAAACAATTCCTCCTTAAGGTAGCCATTTAGGAAGGTCACTTTTGACATCCATCTGATGGAGGGTGAATTCCATTCCATAATGGCGGCAAAGGCCAATGAGGAGTTCTGATTGCCTCTAGTATTGGCAACTGAGCAAAGGTCCTTCATCTAGTCAATTGCCTTCCTCTTGGCTTGTAGCCTGAACTACCAGCTTGCTTTGTTCTTGTAATCAGTTTCCATCTTCATGCAAGTTTGTTCATGTAAGACGCGCTCATTTGGTGGCCCCGAATGATTGAATCCTGTCCCTTGGTCTAGGAACTAGATGCCAGACTTGACTTCTTTGCAGAATTGTTGAGTTTCCTTCTGCATAGGGTAGCATTTGTACCTATGTTCTGGCATCGCTGCATAAGGCCTCAAACAGATTGATTTAGGTTCAAATAAGAGATAGAAAAGCTTCAAATGCAACACAGGTTCTTTAATTGTTGGTGATCTATTTTGAATCCAGATGTTGGATCAATTAAATGATGTTCTCGTAATGGGATGAGAACTTTGATACTTGTTTGAGATTTACACAACAACTGGTTTCTTAC
>NW_017670956.1:43396-159572 GCF_001879085.1 Nicotiana attenuata
TCTCATAGGTCGACTATGGAGTAATCTCTCGGATAGTCGGGCCACCTTGAGAGTAATATCTCCGATAGTCGAGTCACCTTGAGAGTAATCTCTCCGATAGTCAGGCCACCTTGAGAGTAATCTCTCAAATAGTCGGGCCACACTGAGAGTAATCTCTCCGATAGTCGGGCCACTTTGAGAGTAATCTCTACGATAGTCGGGTCGTCTTGAGAGTAATCTGTCAAATAGTCGGGCCATATTGAGAGTAATCTCTCTGATAGTCGGGTCACCTTCAGAGTAATATCTCCGATATTTGGGCCGTGATGAGTATCCATCCCTTCGTACCTTGAGAGTAATCTCTCCGATATTCGGGCCACCTTGAGTGTAATCTCTCCGATATTCGAGCGGAGATGAGTACTCATCCCTTCACACCCTAAGATCAACAATCATGGAAGAATTTATCCATGATTTCTTGGCTTACACAAAAAAAAAAAAAGGAAATAAAAGAATGAAAAAGACGATGGAAATTATACAGAGGAAAAATTACCTAGGATTGCCTCCTATTCGTGAAAACACGAAGCCAAGGCAGCTTGTAGATGCTACAATTCAATGCTTAATAAACACATGGGCATGGCATGTATATAGATGTCATATACAGCTGATTGGGAGGTGAGGTTTCGATGTGGGATCGCCCGAAATCAGTTACCAAAAGGATTTGGAATTGCTAAGGCTGCCGAAATAAGTTGTGTTGGACATGGAGTCGAAGTGTAGTCTTCAATATTAAATATTCATAGTTTCAATCCTAAAGAGATTTGGATACATGTACTGGTCTTTTACTACACATAAGACAAAAATGATTCTCAATTAAAAGAGAGATTTATTTTACCAAAGTCAAAATGGAACGTTAGAGAGAAACTACAGTGTTCAACGTGACTGAAATTTGGAATTTTGGTGTTCCAAGCTTTGGAGTTATCATTATTACTTTTAAGGAAGATTGGCTAAGTTTTATGTGAAAAGAAAGAGAAAAAGATGTTGCTTCATAATACTTCAAGCCTAATCTTAAAGTTTATACTTTGACAAGTCTTGAAATAGGGGTTATTTGTAGGCGTGTAAACTTTATTGAATTTAAATTCAATAAATAATTTAGACTATATTTTAAATATACTAGTACAAATAAATATAATGGGCTAATATAATTGGATAAATTATAAAAGTCCAATGTTATTAGATAAATAAGATAAAAATCCATTGGGCTACGAATGATGAGCCCACTTCATTAAATCCAAGATGTCATCTTCCTAAAGGCCCAGTTTGATGCCATATGACGTGGCACGCCTAGTCAAGCAGAAGAGCCAATAAGATCATGCCACGTGTCAAAATGACAAAGTATGCCAAGTCACATTAGAAGGCCAATAAAATCGCGCCACGTGTACAAGTGACATGTTCTGGCTAATCAAATACGGCATTGTCACGCTTCAATTTGATTGGTCGGAAAGAGTTTGTTCTTATCATAACTCTTCTCTTCACAACTATAAATAAGAGCCTTCATAACCCTGAAAAGACACTAGAAGTTATAACAAGAAGCAAGAGAGAGCTCATGGATCAAACACCGCAAATTTCTCTACAAGTTTCAAGCTTCAAGCAATCAAGTTCAAGTTCAAGCTCAAGAACAAAGAACAAATCAAAATTCAAGTAGTACGAGTTCAAATCAACGTTCCTGCTACTTGAATTCAATATCATCGTTTGTGGTAATATATAACTACATATTCAAGATTAAGCTCAAAGGCCCTTGAATTTATTTACTATTGGAATGAAGAATCAGAGGATTCATAAAGATTGTACACTCATATTACTTGAAATCAAATACTACGATTGTTGCAATATTTTTGGTCTTGATTTTATTTTCTCGACGCAAATTTATTGTCTACAATAGGTTTGAAATCTATTTTTTGTACTTACTTTGTAGATTTTTAACACATATATAAGGTCCGAACCAAAGCTACTGAATTCGGACAAACCGATAAATTATACACATATATAAGATCCTCCATCTGAAATAAAGTGCTGTTTCTTATGACTAGTTCTTCAATTACCAAGAACTGTTGCAATATAATTGGACGATAACTATAGGCCAAGTTGCGCGGACTTTCATTTTTGGTGTCGCACCCGTCTCAACACGGGACGGGAGCGGGAGCGGGAGCGGGATACGTCCCAGATTCGGTCAACTAACTTCGAATACTTTGATCTAAGTCCATCCACAAATTGGGGGGAAATTGAGATTTTGATTTCTCAAAATTAAAAATAAAACTGATTTTAGACATGGGAAATGGCATACCTTTAAAATTGTAGTAATTTTGTCTCGTATTTGTTGCTTTGTGTTTCAGAAAAACCAAGAAGTCAAGGTGTCGTGTTCTGAGTTTGGACTTCAAGTAGACAGTAGCATCGATACAGATGAGAGTTGGTGGAAGGCCTTGAATGACTTTCTTTTTCCCTTTATAACTCTATGTTTTATAATTTTGAATTTTTTTAACCGATTTCTCCACCCGTATCCATACCTGGATCCGCACCGCCGAATCTTAAAATTTAGATTATCCTGAATCCGACACTCGGATCCGTGTCCGTATCGGATGCCCGCACCGAAGTCCGAGCAACTTAGACCGTAGGCATTGTACAGTCTCAAACAACATTGGAACTGTCACAGTAGATTAATCTTGTTCAGGTAGTAAGTTAAGACAAATACCTTACACTATTATCCAAATGAAAGCTTAACTAAGATGACTCCAGAGATGCAAGGCCAAATTAAAGTATAAATGCATCTGTACAAGAGATTTTTTAAAAGAAGCAATTTTATGAAGTGTGGAAACTTTAGCCATTGATTTGTTCTTTACATTCTCGACAAGAAATAGAATATTTCTCTTACATTAGTCATCTATGTCAAGAATAATAAAATCATGGTCCTCGACCTATAAATATCTATGATATTCCCAGCTTTTTGTATCAAACAACAGCTCTTCATCTACTACTAATCTTTCGAATACACTTAAATTTCTCAAATTGTTGATTCTCACAATTTGATACCAAAGCTAATGCCACAAGCTATTAAAGTATTGAATTTGTCCAGGGTTGTGGTCAAGTTTGTTTCTGTTTGTGTGGAAGTAGTTTCCTCTGGTCTTTTTCAATAAGTATTTTAATTTGTACTAGACTACTGGTATGTGATTGTAACTGGCTGTTCTGATGCTCAGAACTTTGATTAATAAATGAACATCTCTTACACTTTTATTTTCTCCAGTTTCTGTCTCCTATTTCCTTTCTAAAAAAGTTAGTACCCTAAAATCCTCCTAAATTATCATGTTTTTGTCAGTTTTCTACTTAAACTATTCAATGTCCCCAAAATCCCCCTAAACTATATTGCCTTTCATATTAAAAATCCCTCATTGCATTCTTAGAGGTGTGTGTAGTACACGCTCCTAATTATTTAAAAAACGTACCATGTAGCACTACACGTGGCTATTCAACTCAGCCTAAATTCCGCCTAAACTATCACCATTTTATCAGTTACCTACTTAAACTATCTGGTGTCTCAAAACCCCCCTGAACTATATTACCCTATATATTAAAACCCCATGTTGTGTCTGTCTAACTATATTAACTTATGATTTTTAAAGAGTTTTTTATACGGTTTACTCACGATGTATTACTCTAGGATGATTGATTAATTTTATGAGTTTTGGCCAAAATAATATTAATACACTATGTTAATTTTAGGTTTAATTGTGATTGTGCTTTATGCTAAACTCCAATTGAATAAGTCATTTATATTCATTTTGTAGCACAGAAAAATATAAATAAAGGCATATAGTGTTTTTTAAAAATCATCTTATATTACATAAAAAAGATTACACAAAATAAAATTTCTCAAATAAAAAATCAATTGGCCATCAAATACAATTACATTCTCTAATTCCAGATTACATAAAGAAGGTTCAAGATATTCAACTTTATTCTCTACAAGGTATTGAGTTTAATAAGAATATTTAAATTGGTATTCTTTCAACAATATGTGTAAGAAATGAAAGAAGACTAAAACAAGAAAGAGAATAAATCATTTTAGAGGAAACAAGAGAGGGAGAAATTTTTCCAGAGGAAACCCATATGGCGAACTGAAGAAAAAGGGTTAAAAAATGAAGAAGAAGGTGAAAAATAAAGAAGAAATGTAAAAGAAAAAAAAGGAAAAATGGTTAAAAATGATGAAGAAAGGTGGATATAACTGAAATATGGAGAATATTCATTAAAAAGATAAATGTGAAAGAGGGTTAGGCTAATAGCCATTATTTTCTGTCATATGAGCCATTTTGATGGCTTTTTTCAGTTGTCACGCGCTCCCAAGCGAGTGTTTGCACACGTTACGCTGGGTTAGCGACGACGAGGTTTTAATACGAAGGACAATATATAGCCTGTTTGGCCAAGCTTCTTTTTGGCCAAAAGTGCTTTTTTTGGCCAAAAGCACTTTTGGCCAAAAATTGAGGTGTTTGGCCAAGCTTTTGGAAGGAAAAAAAGTGCTTTTGAGGAGAAGCAGAAGCAGTTTTGGAGAAGCAGAAAAAAGTAGCTTCTCTCCAAAAGCACTTTTTTGAGAAGCACTTTTGAGAAAAATACACTTAGAAACAGTTTTTTAAAGCTTGGCCAAACACTAATTGCTGCTCAGAAGTGCTTTTCAAACTAATTAGCCAACACAAACTGCTTCTCACCAAAAGTACTTTTGAGAAAAGCACTTTTGAAAAAAAGCACTTCTCAAAATAAGCTGATTTTTGCAGCTTGGCCAAACGGGCTAATAGTTCAGGGGGGTTTTTGGGAACACCGAATAGTTTAAGTAGGAAACTGACAAAAATGTTATAGTTTAAGGGGGTTTTAGGGTATTAACTCTTCTAATGATTCTCTTCAACGTAAAAGGCAGCCTGGTGTATAAAGTATCCCGCATTCACACAGGGTCCGGGGATGGACCGCACCCCAAGGAGGTGTGATGGAGGCAACCTATTTTGATGCAAGTATCAGTGATTGATTGCACGACTCGAACCCGTGACCAAAACATAACAGAGTAAAAACGAAAAACTATAATGGAATATAATGAATGATTGACTAAAGAACCAACTACAGAAAGAAATGACATTTAGGGTTCGTTTGGTGCGATCGATAAGGAATTATTAATTCGGGACTAAATTTAAGAAGAGTTTATTCTATATTTGGTTGGAAAAAATTGCGGTATAATTAATCTCGGGATTAGTTATCCCCATTGTAGTGTATTTTTATCCCCATGAAAAGGTGGAATAACTAATCATAGGATCACTAATCTAGGAATTAGTAATCCTGGGATAACTTGTTTTCCAACCAAACGACACCTTAGTGTGTTCCACACATGTATTCATTTTAAAAGTTTCTATATGAAATATTAGTGATTCTTTCAGACTTCATATTTACTGTTCTGATTTTATAACTTACCAACTGCCATAATCCTTGAAAATTACCACTTAGCGGTAACACATGAGTTTCAGATGATCCCCAACACAGCTGCAATTACAACTAAGAAACCTTACCTCACATATCGAGGTGAAAAACTCTCTGATTTTCTTTTTTCCAAAGTGAATTTGATGAAGGATTTGGGCTAAAGCAGGAACTATTTGAGTTCAGAATTCAGTCACAAATTGCTGGCTTATGATTTTACTACTATGATATGTCTTGATAGTTACTGATACAGGAATTCATAAAATATATTCAAAATTTATCTTTAAGCATGATATGGCGATCTCCTTCGATCTTAGCTTTCGAACTTGCCAGTCAAGTAGCTATCGGAACTTTATGTTGGTAATCTGTGTTCGAAATCAGAAAATCAGAAAAGCAGAGAAACATTAGTTTAATAAACAAAACAGAAAAAATAATTCCGAGCCCACAAGTTGCTTGTGTGTCCTTAAGGAATTTAATCCCCTCACTGTTGCCCAAGGTTTTGGATTAATTCCTCCCAGGATAGAACGGAATAACTATTCTGCAATACTGGCAATCGAAACTACAAAATTTCAGCGAACTCAACAGACGGAGCAAATCACACTTGACACTTATGTTTATTTGAAAATAATGCAAATAGAAAAGAGGGGAGAAATTTTCAGATTTTTTCATATCTTAAAAATGAGGCCAAGCCTCTAAATTTATAGAGAAAGGAAGGGTGAGATGGAGAGGTGCAATCCAAAAGGTGCCTCTTCCATTTCCCATTCACACCCTTTAAAGAAAAAACGCAACAATCCCCCACATGAATGGGGAATGGGCATATGTGTAAAAACATGCATGTACAGTGTGATTCGCAAGTAAGGATTAATCGCATCTGGATAAGTAGGTGTCCCTTTGAACTTTCCGTAGTGAACTTATGTCGGATATACTCGGTCAATCGGTAGAATTGATATCTTTGAACCGTCGAGCTTTGGTGTATACCTAGACAACCATAAGTCACACAATCAACCCTTAGCCATCTTTGGTTCTCATTGTTGTGTTCGTTTCAACCATGAACACCACCTGGTTCATAAGTGCGTAGAAAACTGGCCTTACAGAATTCTCCTTGAAGCGGCTTACACTTCACACTTACATAGGTGATTCCTAAACGTGTTATCCTGTAGATACACTATTTGATATACCCTGTATCAAACTTAGAAACCATTAAAAAATGTCTTAACATTTTATCCTTGTTACTGGACATTGTCTTCATCACGAGAATGAACTAAAATATTATATTTGACAATGTTGAACCGGTCATGCATAACTTTGTTTGCGCTCCTTGAACCTAGATCTCGGACCTCCAAAAATCTAGGTAGAGTTACCGCCATGATGACTTGTCCTCGGCCATAGTCCCATTCCCTTAGATGATTTCTCAACTCCCTCTCTAGTTAGGCCTTTTGTAGGTGGATCCGCCACATTATCCTTTGATTTTACATAATCAATTGTGATAATTCCACTAGAAAGTAGTTGTCTAACGGTTCTATGTCTTCGTCATATATGACAAAATTTTTCGTTATATATAATGCTCCCAGCCATTCCTATTGTCGCTTGACTATCACAATGTATACATATAGGTGCCATAGGTTTGGGCCAAAATGGAATATCTTCCAAGAAATTTCGGAGCCATTCAGCTTCTTCACCGGCCTTCTCTAAGGCTATAAACTCAACCTCCACTGTAGAGCGGTCAATGCACATTTATTTGAACGATTTCCAAGACATCGCTCCTCCATCGACTGTTTAGAATCGGTTGAACCGGTGATCTAATTTGCATCACTATACCCCTCTATTATCGAGAGATACTTATTGTAGTGCAAAGCATAATTTGTAGTATACTTCAAAACTCGTTTCATTGTCATGAAAGTTCAATGTAAACTTTCTTATATTGTAGACTAATACGTCTCGACTTTCGATTCCATATCAGATTATTGACTACACTTAATGTAGCAATAATATATTATAACAATAACAGGAATGATTGGCATCAGTTGTGTCCACAACCTTTTAATATATAACACATTTTGCAATCACTCCGCCATTTTCAAGCATTTGTATGCTATTTATTCATACGTCTATATGATATGCAAATTATAGCACCTCCATTCATGAAATAAATCCAACTTGCAATGGATTTTGGTTGGTTCACCGCATTGTAGACCAACGTATTAATACATTTGTTCATGAACGGTCATGTCCATACAAAAACGTACAAACGTATCTTTCTATGAAAAGTCACAACCTTCAAAATGACATCATTTCATAAAAGAACTAAACAATATAAATTTTCAATAATGAAAATGATCTTTCGAGAAAGGCACGTGACCAACTTCCTAATTAGTAGTTTCATCAACTAGTCTTCATTAAGACTAAACAACTGATGAATTTACCAACTACTATGTCAATGTGGTTCAAAAATTATATCATTTAGACATTACGTCTAACATTGGCTTTTGTCATGCATAAGCTAACAGCCCCCACATTTTAAATATTTCATCAACATATCATCTGCATATAATCAAATAATGACTATATGACTTGAAGTATTCTTAACGTAAACACATTTATTTACACTCTTTAATTTTTGAAACCATTTGACAATATTATTTGGTCAAATCTCGCATGTCATTGTTTGGATGCTTGTTTTAGTCCATAAAGTGACTTAACAAATCTCCACACCTTCGTTTCTTTTCCAGGAACCATAAATCCTTTAGGTTGTTTCATATAAAGTTCTTCCTCTAAATCTTCATTTAAGAAGGATATTTTCTCATTCATTTGATGGATTTCAAGACCATACACGGTGGCTAACGTTATTACCATCCGAATAGATGTAATTCTAGTTACCGGTGAGTATGTGTCAAAGTAATCAAGACCTTATCGTTGTCTTAATCCTTTGGCAATCAATCTTGCCTTATATTTGTCAATAGTACCATCAACTTTCATTTTTCTTCTGAAAATCCACTTAGAATCCAAAGGTTTATTTCCTGGGGGAAGATCAACCATTTCCCAAGTACGATTACTTAATATGGGTTCTATCTCACTATTGACTACTTCTTTCTAACATTGTGCTTTCGAGCAAGACATTGCTTCTTTAAATGTTTGAGGCTCACTTTCCAACAAGAATGTCAGAAAATCTAGTCCAAAGGAAGTAGTTGTCCTTTGACGTTTACTACGTCTTGGATTCACCTCAACAGGTGTACTTTCCATTGCTTCTTCCCGAGTTCGCTTAGATTTTCACTAGACGACTCACATTCCTTTTTATACGGATAAATATTCTCAAAGAATTCAGTATTATCTGATTCGATTACCGTATTAATATGAATGTCGGAATTTTCTGATTTATGAATCAGAAAACAATATGCCTTACTACTTGTTGCATATCTTATGAAAACGGAATCAACGGTTTTCGATCCGATTTTTATCCTTTAAGAACTTGAACTTTACCCAAATACCCCCACACACTTGGAAATATTTCAAGTTGGGTTTTCTTCCTTTCCATTTTTCATATGGAATGGATTGTGTCTTGCTATGGGGAACGCGAATGAGTATTCGGTTAGCTGTAAGCATAGCTTCCCCCCACTAGTTTTGGGTAAACTAGAACTTATGAACTAGGCATTCATCATCTCCCTTGACATTCTATTCTTTCTTTCCGCAATTCCATTAGATTGCGGTGACTAAGGGGCGATCGTTTGGTGAATAATTTCATATTCCAAACATATTTCTTCAAAAGGAGATTCATATTCGATGCCCCTATTACATTGTTGAGCCAACCACAAGAACTGTTGTTTGTGTCACGACAGAGCCAGATTTTATAAATGGTGAAGTTTTTAATCTTCAAACCAATCCGACACATTCAGAATTAATAAACGGTGAAGTTTTTATTCTTCAAACCGAGTAACATCTGATACAACTAGATCTAATAAACGGTGAAGTTTTTAATCTTCAAACCGAATAATATGTGACACAATCAAATTTAATAAACGGTGAAGTTTTAAATCTTCAAACCGAATAATAACTTGGAGTAGAAAATCACTAAGATTTTAATCTCCAAAACGGGTATAAAGTCACTTAGACTTTAATCTCCAACAAATGAGTAGAAAATCACGAAGACTTTAATCTCAACGAATGAGCACAAAATCACGAGAATTTTAATTCCCTTTCCAAATGGTTTTCTAACTAAACCATTATAACACTTTAAACAGTTTGATTTCTAATCAAACACATATATGTTCATCTTTACATATATTATATTCATTATATTCATGATTTGAAGTTTACTTCAAGTATTACGGTAAGCCTAATACATATCTTACCAATAGCATTGATTTGATCACTTTTACATTATCAAAGTCAAAGCCAAAAGCCAATGCCGCAGCCTTTCTTCAATCATGGAATTATGGATCAGATTCAATCCGCTGATCTTTTATAGCAGTGGCCTATTACTTGCTTTCAACAAACTTGAGAACTCCAATAAGAACTCTATGAAACTTATTGTAAATAGCCAACAGATTTCAGATTGGCCTTAATCGACATATATCCTATACAAATCAGAGCGAACATGTCATTGAGGCATAAAAGCTCGCGCTTGGCGTAGTCTCATGAACCGCAACAACGCACACTGGCCACCACTGTGATTCATAATTCTCCTTGGTGTAGCCGTTTGTTTTTATTTCACAGAGCACCGCATTAGGTGTTGCTACTTCATGTAGCGATCTACTGGATTTGGAACCAATCGACATCGAGATCCAACTTTCACTAGCTAATGTCGCAAGTGCAATTTCTGTTCCTTATCTTTTTCTTTTAGAGCAAATGTATCCTTTCTATAACTCTCAAAGCCAAACTTTGAGAAAAAAGAGAGTGATCAGCCGTACTCTTATGGACCAAAACTGGACAAAGCCAATTTCTCTTTATAGCTATCTTGGCTAATTCTTTGTCCATATAAATTTGTGTATTGAGGTGGCGGTGTTGGTCGTGGAGTGCAACTACAGCACTGAAGCAGGTTCTATAATTTCTCAAGTTTATAACAATAAACTTGCATAATTTGATCACACTTTCACTGGTCAACCACCATGGAAGTCACAATATCCTTTAATTGGTCCAAATCTCACATTATTTGGCAGAAAGCAATACAACTAGTTTCCATATTTCTATCCAGCATGTCAATGGATTGATAAAGGAAGAATTTCTTAATTCCTTTCTTGTCAATCTGGCGCCCGCTATGGGCCTTTCTCTCACAGTTTTCGTGTATAGAAAAGGAACCGTCATCCTTGCTTTTGCGAATCGGTGTTAGTACTCTACTAACCTTCGACCACAGATAAAAAAAAAATTATTAAATTCCTTAAGATTGTTGGTAATCTGTGTTCGAAATCAGAAAAGCAGAGAAACATTACTTTAATAAACAAAACAGAAAAAATAATTCCGAGCCCACAAGTTACTTGTGTGTCCTTAAGGAATTTAATCCCCTCACTGTTGCCCAAGGTTTTGGATTAATTCCTCCCAGGATAGAACGGAATAACTATTCTGCAATACTGGCAATCGAAACTACAGAATTTCAGCGAACTCAACAGACGGAGCAAATCACACTTGACACTTATGTTTATTTGAAAATAATGCAAATAGAAAAAAGGGGAGAAATTTTCATATTTTTCCATATCTTAAAAATGAGGCCAAGCCTCTAAATTTATAGAGAAAAGAAGGGTGAGATGGAGAGGTGCAATCCAAAAGGTGCCTCTTCCATTTCCCATTCACACTCTTTAAAGAAAAAACGCAACACTTTATATCATAAGAAAAATACACATCAAGAGAAAAAGAACAGTAGCATTTGAAAAACTAGTCAAGCCAACAAACAGATTTTTTTTTTGTAAATAAACAAACGACATTCACTTGATTTTCTTCATTATTAATCATACTATGTATGAAAGACAAATTAGAACAAAAGCCCAATAAAAGAAAATACTGAAATCACATAGAAACATAAATGCAGATCACAGCTTTATAATAGAACTGGATGCTTGTTGATCTGCAACTATATTATTACCCCTTTACAAACTCCTACAGTAGTATCACAAGTCCTGCAAATAGCTAAAATGCAATCAGCGTTGCTAGTACAACTGCCAGGACAAGTTATAACATCATTAACTTGTGGGAGTAATCTCTTTTCGACTCCCGACAGCTCAAAATCAACATCTCGTGCTTGCACCTTGGAGAACCGGGACATATTGACTGAAATATTTCACCATAGAGAGTTATCAAAATTAAATTCTGACTAAGAATATGCATAAAAACAAAGACAAATACATGATAATAAAGAATTAGAATCTAGAGAAAAGAAATATGTATACTAACTTGTGATTGCCATGAGAAGAATGCTGAGAACAAAACCAAGTTTTAGCCACGCCATGCTAAGATTAGTGTTTCACCAAAGAAATAATATTTTGGATAAAACTAGAATTTGAGATGAAAAATCGGGTTACTGATAATCAAGAGACCAAAAAAAAAAAATAATAGGCTTTCTGAGAATAATAATAAAGCAGTAAACAAAGTTTTTTATTTCAGTATGATGTCAATGATGCCCTTTTCCCAATACAACTTCCTCCTTTTATAGTTGATTCTAGGTAAAGGAATAAAACCTAAGCTTTAATGAGACAATTATGGACAATAAATGACACTAAATGAGCCGTTACACAATCATTCCTATTAAATACCAATTTTCTAACGTATCAGGTATTTAATACTGAATTTGGACTCCTTTTTGTCTTCAGATTCATGTCTTCAATGCCTTTCGACCCACTGGCTTTAAATGACTTTGAATTGGTACGAGACTCGTGTCTAAACTGCTTCTCGTGCCTATTTCACTTCTTCTTCCCGTACCTGTCATTTCCCGTACCTTTTTCCCAATTATTACGCTTTGACCACTTGTCCAGTCCACATGTCACGCCACATCATCTTCAATATAAATTCAACTTTTTTCCCAATACAATTAGTACTTCACGTGTTCTATCAAGTTCTTTCCAAATACCAGAATTTATAGACCCACTGAGATGAACTAGCTATCTATGATTGGCAATGGTTGTATCATTTAGCTATTTCTAAGTTAATTATTAACTTATTCTTTTGTGAATCTTGAGGCTGGCCTCCCTTCTAAACTACGATATCTAAAATTAAAAGTTCTCGGTAACACATCCCAAAGAATAAAAGGACGTTCAAATACTTTAAACGAGACACTTTGATCAATGCATAGTATATTATTCCTCCGCCAAGTAAAATAGAGTTTAAGTTTTACGTAAGACTATTTAATAAATAATTGTAAGTAAGTCTATTTCATGAGTATTGATTGGTAATTTATAAATGGTAATTTACCTAACAAGTTAAATAACATTGATAACTAAAACTATTTTACAATATTTTTTTAAGGCAACAAATATTTGTTAAACAACTAAGTCAAAACAGAATTGTTTACTTAAAAAACAGTACAATTGAATTTGTAACGTGGTTTTACATATGTGGATTAAATTGATCCAATAAAATAAAACAACAAAGAAAAAAGCGAGTAAAATAAGAATAATTGAAGAAAAGGCAAGCCTGGACTTTCAGAATGTTCCCACCGTGATCAAGAATAATTGAAAAATCTTAACAACACTCATATAAAATTCAAGAGAAAGAGGGAGAATATTAGTCTTTTTCTATCAATATTTCTTGATGTCTTACAATAGAATGAAAGCCTCTATTATACTAGAGCTATAATTACAAATCATGCCCCCTTAACTACCCATATTAATGATATAATAAAAGGTAATTAAAAGGTGATAAAAAATAATAAGAGGTAATAAAGCCTAATAAAGGCTATAAAGGCCGGCAGAATTTTAGGTTCTTCTATAATGTTCTTGCAACGGTCATATCCTAAATTGATTCTTATGTGGACACAGGTTTGTATCATGTTTTACCATGGTTGAGTCACCACTGATTGGTCATTCTTGACATGTGTCGCTTCCTAAGTCACCTAACTCTTGAGACCGGTTTTTATCGTATATAACAATTACATCAAGGAAACATTCTTGTACTCTAAATCAGAACAAAGAATAAAAGCTAAACATGAAAGATAGGAATCCCAAGTTACATGAGTTGCATACGGTAAAATTAAAACTTTTTTTTTTTTTTACATTGTTAGTTATTTTTAATTAATTCCATTAAAATAATGTATTAGACATGATTTCAGATCCATTATTTTTCGAAAGTACATTTAACAATTAAAGAGATGTGTTCGAGATCCATTATATTAGGGAAGTGCATTTAAGTACAATTAAAGAAATGTTTTAACCTGATTTCAAATTCATTATCTTAGGGAAGTGCATTTTATAATTGAAGATGATCTAATTCATAGTATCTGTCAATATGAATTTTTATACAAACTTGACCTGTTATGCTACACATAATCACTTACTTAAGTAAAATTTTATGCCTTCTAATGCTAGGCTTATTTTATTATGTTCTGATATCACTTACATTATATTATTACTGTCCTTTTAAGTGATTTAGTTGCAACTATATATAACCCAACTAAGCATAGTATTGGTTTTTCTGAGTTAGGATGAAAAAGGAACTAAGGGAGGCACGTAAGGTAACCAGGATAAGGATACTAATCGTGGGATAATATGTTGGATTATATTTATCCCATGTTTAATTATGGGTAATAGTTAGCCATGCGATAAATTTTATACCAAGATGGTAGGATTAGTTAATCCCATGAAATATTCCAGATGAAATATTCCAGCTCATATTACATCCTTGTCTATTTCACATTGCAACCGAATGATCCATAAGGAAAATAAATTGGACCAAAAAGTATCACGACCCGAAATTCATTAGTCTTGGTGACACCTAATCCAACCCGTTAGATAAGCCAATTAACAACTAACCATTCCAATAAAATCTAACGAGACAATAAGTAAAAGAAAATATCTGAATCTTATAAATTTCCAAGGACTGGTAGTACAAATCATGAGCTTCTAAGAATAGACTTTACAAAGCTGGTATGAAGTAAATACATCATCTGTTCGAAATGTATATAAAAATATTTTTATTGATCTAAGTCTACCATGAACAAGAGGCAGCTACAACCGGAACGTAGGTACATCTTCAAATCCAGCTCCCAACGAACACAACAATTTCATCAGCCAACATATGCACGCAAGGTGCAGAAGTGTCGTATGAGTAAAACCGACCCCATGTACTCAATAAATAACAAACCTAACCTTAGGTTGAGAGTAGTGACGAGATGGAACATAGGTCGGGTCTAACATCCAATAGCCAACAATAGTTCATAACAACGTAATGCAAGTAATAAAAGAAGTAACTCAGAGACAAAATGTTCAGCTTAATCATGGTTCTCGAAAATGGTTCCGCTTTTCAAGTATATCAGTGAATATCCAAGCATTTTTCCGAAATTGTCAAAAATATGAGTAAGTTTGAAAACTGTAATTTTTCCCAAAAAAACTCTTCCACGGTAAATGTTTCATTTTCAAATGGCATGGGGAAAATAATTCTTTGTGCCTATATGTCAATATGTGTGAGAAGTCATGAATGACGTGATACTGTACGACATGAGGAATAAATGCATCTCTATGCCTTTATGTCATATGTGTGAGAAGTGACGATTGACGTGATACCGTCAACATGAGGAATAAATGCATCTTTATGCCTGTATGTCATATGTGCATGTCAGTGCCATGCACCTCAGGGATGAACACATGTACTCACAATCTCAGAGTACTCAATCTTACATTCTCATAGTTTCCACTCATAAAGCTCAACCACTCAATACTGTATATGGCCAATCCGGCCTAGGGAAGACCCGTCCAAGAATATGTGCATCAACTGACCATTAGTTACTCAGTACTAAGTAGGGCCAAATCCAACCCATGGGGAAGATCCATCCCTAGGTATATAAATATTACGGACAAGATCCATGTCCAGAGAAGATCCATCCGTCAATATAGTCAACCGCGCTCACTGGGGGTATGTGCAGACTCCGAAGGGGCTCCTTCAGCCCAAGTGCAATTTCAAGCCAATCATGGCATAAATCAATGATACCCGTTGCGGTGTGCAACCCTATACACACACATATATATATATATATATATATATATATAGAGCCATAAGGCTCGTTGCGGCGTGCAACCCGATCTACATATATACTTATATCACTCACAGCTCGGGCCCTCAGCCTCACTCAGTCGTCAATATCTCAAGTCTCTTGGGCTCACAATTTCATAAAACTAGCCCAAAATAATTATATGACGTGTCAATAAATGGTAACAGAGACTGAGATATAATATGCATATGAATGCGTATGACTGAGTATGTAATGCAATAAAAGAAAATAAGTCGACAACAGAACTGACCTCAGTGGGTCCTAACAGGATAAGCATGTAGCCTAGACATGGTTTCTAACATGGATCACAGCTTAATAGCTCAAGTACGTAGAAATTTCATGGTTACAAGTAAGATCAGGTAACTACACAGTACCACAGAAATAAAAGCGTCACAATTCACACGGTGCACTCCCACACGTCCGTGACCTAGCATGTGCGTCACCTCAACATCAATCACATAATACGTAATTTGGGGTTTCAAACCCTCCGCACCAAGTTTAGAAGTATTACTTACCTTAAACAAGCCAAATTCCAATATCGAGCTGTCACGACCCAAGTTCTCACTCCGTGAACTGTCGTGACGGCACCTAGACTCTACGACTAGGTAAGCCTAATAATTTGCGGAGAAATGAAAAAAAGATACGAAACTAACCATTTGTAGGTGATATAATAAGAGAGTTGAAAATGCCGCTCGGCATATACAATAACAACACTTTCAACTGACCATAGCACTCCCAAGACCCAGAATCTCATGAATCACAAGATAAAGAAATACATAGTGTTCTAACTCCAGTAGTCTAAACGAAAGAAAATACAAGAAGTCGATAACTGAAGGGAGAATA
This sequence comes from Nicotiana attenuata, assembly GCF_001879085.1. Taxonomy (NCBI): domain Eukaryota; kingdom Viridiplantae; phylum Streptophyta; class Magnoliopsida; order Solanales; family Solanaceae; genus Nicotiana; species Nicotiana attenuata. Next base: position 59,898 of record NW_017670956.1, read on the forward strand.
TAGAGGGACTTCTAGGTCTGCGGACGCGGTAGATATACCTCGAAGTCTCTGGATCGCCCCACCTTACGGATAGTATGACTGAGCAGAAGAACCTGGATCTGCACACAAAAAACATGAGTAGGAAAGGGCATGAGTACACCATGGTAGTACCTAATAAGTGCCAAGCCTAACCTAGGTCGAGTAATGACGAGATCAGGTCAAGACCCTACTGGGTATATACATAATAAGGTAAAACAGTATGAAATGTGACAATATAATTAAAATACTAACAGTCAGTAAAGATGAAATCACAGAAAGAAAGAACTTAGTACACAGAGATAGCAACAAGGGATCTCCCAAGATAACGTCCCGTAGTCCCAAACGTAAATGTGCAGAGGATCTCCCGGGATACCGTCCCGTAATCCAAATCATAAATGCGCAGGGAGATCTCCTAGAATACCGATCCGTAGTCCCAAAGTTAATATCCAGTACAGGGAAATCTCTCGGGATACCGTCCCGTAGTCCCAAATATAAATGTGCAGGGGGATCTCCCGGAATTCGTATCAAGAAAACAGGAAATTCCTTTTCTAGACATGCTACACAGAATCCAAGTAAGCAGTCAAAGCAATTAAGCAAGTTAAGTCACATAAGCATGCTTTCCTAAGCTAAACAGGAATCTTCACATACTAGTATTGCTCAATTAAAGGAAAGACATAGATATTTACGTAATGAAAACGGGGGTTTTCAACAATTAGCACATGTACGCACTCGTCACCTCACGTACAATGCATTCATATAACAACAGTACTAAAATCCTAAGGGGAGTTCCCCCACACAAGGTTAGACAAGCCAGTTACCTCGAACCAGCTCAAAATCAATTCGATATCACGCTTTTGCCACGAGTAATCCAACTTCGAGTGGCACAAATCTAATCTAATCAATTGCATAACGTAAATAAAACTACAAGCAACCAATTTAACTAATGAATTTAAAGCTACGGCTATAAATTAGAAAGACGCCCAAAAATCCTCCCAGGGCCCACATCTCGAAATCGGGTAAAAGTTACCAATTTAGAACACCAATTCACTCACGAGATCACTCGTCCAAAAATTACTCAATTCCGACAACTAAAACCCGATCAAACCCCAAAAACTCGCTTGGGGAACTTTTCCCCCAAATTTCCATTTTCCACTCAAATTCCTTGATTAGACGAGTAAAACAACAATAGATTGATGAAATATAAATGAAATAGCGTTAGGAATCGTTACCCACTGATTTCCTCTTCAAAAACCTCACAAAATCGCCTTCTCCCGAGCTCAAAATCGAATTTGATGTTATGAACTTTAAACCCTCGAAATTTCATATTTCTGCCCAGCGATTACCGCATATGCGGTCACAGGGCCGCTTTTGCGGCCTCGCTTCTGCGGCTAGGGAACCGCACTTGTGAAAATTCATTAAGTCTCAAAACACCGCACGTGCGCTCCACTCCTTGTAGATGCGGTTCCACTTCTGCGGTCCTTGAGCCGCATCTGCGACCAATGGTCTTCATGCCTCAGACCGCATCTGCAATTACCAAGTCGCTTCTGCTGCGCCGCACCTGCGGTCCAAAATCTGCAGGTTCGAAAACAACAGATTCAGCAAATTCAGAAATTGCCTAAGTCCAAATTCCAATCCGTTAAGCATCCAAAACTCACCCGAGGCCCCCGGGACTTCAACCAAACATACCAACCAATCCTAAAACATCATACAAACTCAGTCGAGCCCTCAAAGAACATCGAACAATGTTAAAACCACGAATCACCCTCCAATCCAAACCTAATGAACTTGAATTTCCAAAATTCTACAACCGATGCCGAAACCGACCAAACCATGTCCGATTGACCCCAAATTTTGCACACAAGTCACATTCAACACTATGGACCTATTCCAACTTCCTAAATCGAATTCCGACCCCGATATCAAAATTTCACAATCGGCCTGAAAATTCCAAAAAATTCAACTTTTGGCATTTCAAGCCTAATTAAGCTACGGACCTCCAAAACGCATTCCGGACACGACCCTAAGCCTGAAATCACCCAACAGAGCTAACGGAATCGACGGAATTCCATTCCGGAGCCGTCTTCACACTCCTCCAACTACGGTCCAAATTCTAAAACTTAAACTCTCATTTAGGGACTATGTGTCCCAAAACACTCTGAAACTCAAGATGAACCATCCCGGTAAATCACAATAGCAGAAAAGACATGGGGGAAACAGTTAATAGGGGATCGGGGCGTAAATTCTCAAAACGACCGGCCGGGTCGTTACATCCTCCTCCTCTTAAAATATTCATTTGTCCTCGAACAAGCATAGAGACATTCCTGAAGTGGTGAAAAGATGAGGGTAACGGCTGCGCATATCCTGCTCGGTCTCCCAAGTCGCCTCCTCGACCGGCTGACCCTGCCACCGAACCTTTACTAATGCAATGCTCTTTGACCTCAGCTTTCAAACCTGCCTGTTCAATATAGACACTGGCTCCTCAATATAAGATAAATCCTTGTCCAACTAGACTGAACTGAAATCCAATATGTGCGATCACCGTGATTCCTCCGGAGCATCGAAACATGAATACCGGATGAATTCCTGCCAACCTGGGAGGTAAGGCAAGCTCATAAGCAACCTCCCCAACACGTCGCAATACCTCGAAGGGGCCAATAAACCTTGGGATCAATTTTCCCTTCTTCCCAAATCTCATAACGCCCTTCATAGGCGAAACCCGGAGCAAGACCTGCTCTCCAACCATAAATGAAACATTGTGAACCTTCCGGCCCACATAAATCTTCTGTCTGGAATAGGCTGTGCGGAGTCTACTCTGAATCACCTTAACCTTCTCCAAAGCATCCTGAACCAAGTCTGTTCCCAACAATCTAGCCTTGCCTTGCTCGAACCAACCCATCGGGGATCTACACCGCCTATCATACAAAGCCTTATACGGTGCCATTTGAATGTTGGACTGGTAACTGTTGTTGTAGGAAAACTCCACAAGTGGCAAGAACTGATCCCAAGAACCTCCAAACTCCATCACCCAAGCACAGAGAATATCCTCAAGAATCTGAATAGTGCACTCGGACTATCCGTCCGTCAGGGGGAGAAATGATGTGCTCAACTCCACCCGAGTACCCAACTCATGCTGTACGGCCCTCCAAAATCGTGATTGAAGTGAGTACCTCTATCTGAAATGATGGAAACTGGAATACCATGCAGACGAACAATCTTCCGGATATAAATCCCAGCCAACCGCTCTGAAGAATAAGTAGTACACACAGGAATAAAGTGCGCAGACTTGGTCAGCTGATCCACAATCACCCAAATGGCATTGAACTTCCTCAATGTCCGTGGGAGTTCAACTACGAAGTCCATGGTGATCCGCTCCCACTTCCACTCCGGAATCTCTATCTGCTGAAGCAAGCCACCCGGTCTCTAGTGCTCATACTTCACCTGCTGGCAATTGAGGCACCGAGCTACAAACCCAACTATATCTTTCTTCATCCTCCTCCACCAATAGTGCTGCCTCAAATCCTGGTACATCTTCGCGGCACCCCGATAGATGGAATACCGCGAACTATGGGCCTCCTCTAAAATCAACTCTCGAAGTCCATCAACATTGGGTACACATATCCGACCCTACATCCTTAATACCCCATCATCACCAATAGTAACATCTCTGGCAGCACCATGCAGGACCTTGTCCTTGAGGACAAACAAATAAGGGTCATCATACTGACGCTCCCTGATACGATCAAACAAGGAAGACCGAGAAACCATACAAGCTAGGACCCGACTGGGCTCCGAAATATCCAACCTCACAAACTAGCTGGCTAAGGCCTAAACATCCATTGCCATGGACCTCTATATTGTTGGTAGATAAGACAAATTTCCCAAACTCTCTGTCCGGCGACTCAAAGCATCGGCCACCACATTGGCCTTTCTCGGTTGGTACAATATAGTGATGTCATAATACTTAAGCATCTCTAACCACCTCCTCTGACGCAAATTAAGTTCCTTCTGCTTGAACAGATGCTACAAACTCCGGTGATCAGTGTAGATCTCACAAGGAACACCATACAAATAATGACGCTAGATCTTCAAGGCGTGAACAATAGCAGCTAACTCGAGATCATGGACATGATAATTCTTCTCATGCCCCTTCAGTTGTCTGGACGCATAGGCAATCACCCTACCGTCCTGCATCAATACCGCTCTAAGGCCAATCTTCGAGGCATTATAATAGATAGTATAAGACCCCGAACCTGTAGGCAAGATCAATACTGGGGCTATAGTCAAAGCTGTCTTGAGCTTCTGAAAGCTCTCCTCACACTCTTCCATCCACCTAAACGGAGCACCTTTCTAGGTCAGCCTGGTCATAGGTGCTACAATATATTAAAATCCCTCAACAAAATCGACAGTAATAACCTGCCAAGATAAGAAAACTACGGATCTTTGTAGCTGAGGATGGTCTGGGCCAACTCTGCACTGCTTCCACTTTCTTCGGATCCACCTTGATCCCTTCACTCGATACTAAGTGACCCAAGAATGCCACAGAATCCAACCAGAACTCACATTTCGAGAACTTCGCATATAACTTCTTTTCTCTCAAGGTCTGAAGCACTGTCCTCAGGTGCTGCTCACGATCTTCCCGACTCGAGACTATACCAGAATGTCATCAATAAAGACAATAACGAACGAGTTAAGATATGGCCGGAATACACTATGCATAAATGCATAAATGCTACTGGGGCATTAGTTAGCCCAAACGACATAACAAGGAACTCGTGATGACCAAACCGAGTCTTAAAGGCAATCTTCGGGATATCTGGCTTCTGAATCTTCAACTCATGATAACCTAAACGCAAGTCAATCTTAGAAAATACTTGAGCACCCTGTAACTGATCAAATAGGTCATCAATACGAGGTAAGGGATACCGGTTCTTCACTGTAACTTTGTTCAACTGGCAATAATTAATGCACATATGCATAGAACCATCCTTTTTCTTCGCGAACAAGATAGGAGCATCCCAAGGTGACACACTGGGCCGAATAAAGCCCTTATCAAGCAATTCCTGTAACTGTTACTTCAACTCCTTCAACTCTGGAGGAGCCATACGGTAAGGAGGAATAGAAATGGGCTGAGTGCCCGGCAACAAATCAATGCCAAAATCAATATCTTTGTCGGGTGGCATGCTCGGAAGGTCAGCTGGAAACACATCAGAGAAATCCCGCACTACTAGGACTAAATCAACTGTAAGGGTATCAATACTGACATCTCTCACATAAGCTAGATACGCGTCAACCCCCTTCTCAACCATTCACTGAACTTTAAGAAATGAAATAACTCTACTGGGAGTGTGATCTAAGGCGTCCCTCCACTCTACTCGCTGTACACCTAGCATAGCCAACGTCACGGTTTTGATGTGACAATCAAGTATAGCATAATGGGGAGACAACCAGTCCATGCCCAAGATAACATCGAAATCTACCATGCTGAGCAATAACAAATCGGCTCTGGTCTCAAAACCACTAAGAGCAATCAAACACGACTAATAAATGTGATCCACAACTAGAGAATCTCCCACAGGAGTAGAAACATAAATAGGGGAACTCAAAAGAATCCCGAGATACGCCCAAATACGAAGCAAAATAAGAGGACACATAAGAATAAGTGGAACCTGGATCGAATAGAACCGATACATCTCTATGACAAACCGGAAAAATACCTGTGATGATAGAATCAGAGGCGACAACCTCAATACGGGTAGGAAAGGCATAGTATCTGGCCTGGTCGCCCCTTCTACGGCGACCTCTACCTCCCCAACCTCCACCTCTAGCTGGCTAAGCAGATGGGTAGCAACTGTTACTGTGATCATAGCCTGGGAACTCTGTGGCTGAGAAGTCTGTGGAGGTGCACCCCTCCTAAGTCTAGGGCAATGCCTCACCATATGGCGTATGTCGCCACACTCAAAACAAGCACTGGGAGGATATGGCGGCTGTGACTGGCTCGGGCCAGGTCTGCTGGACTGACCACTGAAAGCACCCCGTGCCGGAGGCGTACTACATACTGGAGGTGCATAATAAGGCTCCTATCAAGACCCCAAAACCAACCTGGTCTTGATGGCGCCTATCATGGAACTAGGCCAGCCGACACAATCCCGAAACAAATCGACATTTCATAATAAAGATGTTTTCAAGCTATTAATTAATAAAACTTCAATGCATAAGCCTAAATAACAAGTGCAAAAAGAACAAAAGGCCCGACATCAGGGTGTCACAAGTCACGAACATCTACTAAGGACTATCTGATAACAACTAGGACTATTACAGTCTGGAAAACACTAGTATAGTCTAAGGAAGATAAGAGGGTCAAGAGCAAGGCTGCGATCGCCATGTAGCTACCTTGCCGACTCCGAATATTCGCGACGAATGAAAGATCAACAGTCGCAATCACGTCCAGCGACCCCTGGATCTGCACACAAGGTGCAGGGAGTAATGTGAGTGCGCCAACTCAGTAAGTACTAAAGGTAAATACAGACTGAGCATTAGGAAACATATAAATCCACGTCATAAAATCTTAGTAAGTACAGTTTGCTTTCAAAACGGTATATAAATCAAATCATCTCGTAAAAATCCAATTTACGTAAAAATTGTTTGAAGATATGTTTCCAACAGTTTCAACAGAGGTTCAATGAAGTTTAGAGTAAAAGTGATGAAAATCATAACAGTCCCTCGGACAAAACATGTATCATAAACCGCCCCTCAGGCATAACATCTCTCAGAATCAGCCCCTTGGGCAACGTCACAATCGCTCGTAATCAGCCCCTCAGGCACAACATGAATCAAGAACAGCCCCTCGGGCAACATCATATCACTCACACAAGGTACCCGCGCTCACTGGGGGTATACAGGCTCCGGAGGGGCTCCTGCAGCCCAAGTGCTATAACAAGCCATCTCGTGGCATATCAAATCAGGCCCTCGGCCTCTCAAGATCACAAATCAGTAACAAAATGCTGCGCGCACAACCTAATCTAGCAATATCCTCACAACACAGGCCCTCGGCCTCACTCAGTCAGAAACCTCTCAAGCCACTTGGGCTATCAATAATAATAGGGTGCTCAGCCCAAAAAATCATTTTATGCATCAAAACGGTGTATATAAGACTAGGTTATGAAATCAATAAAACATAGCATGATTAAGTACATATATTAAATAAAAAAAGTGAGGAATAGTAGTAAAAAGCCCCTAAGGATCCAAAAGCTTGGCACGTGGCCAAATTATGGCATTCAGCCCAAAACATAGAGATACTTTCCAAAACACATCAGTCTCAACTTAATAGTTGCTACGGGAAGGACCAAGTCACAATCCCCAACGGTGCACACCCTCACGCTCATCATCTAGCATGCGCGTCACCTCAAAATAGTGAAACGATGTGAAATCCGGGATTTCATACCCTCAGGACAAGATTTACGATAATTAATTACCGCAAACCGGACAAAACTCTAACTTTCGATGCCCTTGCCTCTCGTCTCGGCCTCCAAATGCTCCGAATCTAACCAAAATTAGTATATTATCATCAATATACGCTAAAGGAATGAATTTCACACAAAAATTATCAAATTAGACCAATTTCAAGCCCTAATTCCCCCAATTTCATCCCTAATTTCTACAAATTTCATGATTAATCAATGGGAAATCATCGCATATACAAGTATTAGGTATCAAGCCACTCACCTTGCTGATAAACCCCTGAATTCCTCCTCAAAATCGCCCTCAAAAGCTCCAATGCCGTCCAAATATAGTGGAAAATGATCTGAAATTCGCGAAGGAGACCTAAAATACTTTCTGCCCAGAACATCCGCATATGCGGTCCATATGTCGCTTCTGCGTTGCCGCACCTGCGGAAAGTCCATCGCAGGTGCGGTTTTTCACTTGAACCTCGAAACTCGCTTCTACGGTCAAAACCCTACATCTGCGATCACGCAGGTGCGGCCCCATGCGCGCACCTGCGCCTCCTGCCATTCTCCTCTATGGACGCATCTGTGGCTGCTTATGCGTTTTTCTGGGCCTCGCACCTGCGGTCCCCACTCTGCAGGTGCGGTTATGACAGCTGAAGGAAATTCTTTAGCACTTCCTCAAATCCCATCCTTGACCGTCAACCTCCCGAAATCAAACCGAGGCCCTTGGGACCTCAATAAAACATGCCAACAAGTCACATAACACTATTCAAACCTTCGGAATGCTCAAAAGAATATCAAAACACCAAATCATCCTCGGATTCAAACCTAAGGATTTCCAATCTTCCGAATTTCGCAAACGATGCCGAAACATATCAAACCTCACCCGAATGACCTGAAATTTTGCACACACGTCACTAATGACATAACAGACCTACTCCGATTTCCAGAATTCCATTCCGACCCCGATATCAAGATTTCCAGTGCCGACCGGAAAATGCCAAATTTCTAATTTCGCCAATTGAAGCCTAAATCTACCAAAACCTCCAAATTACATTCCGAACACGCTCCTAAGTCCAAAATCACCTATCAAAACTATCCGAACCATCAGAATTCACATGCGAGATATTCTACACATAAGTCAACATCCGATTGACCGTTCCAACTTAAGCTTCTAAATAAAAGACTAAGTGTCTCATTCCACTCCAAGACTACTCCGAACACAGAACAACCAACACGATACGATGAAATACAAATAAGGAAGCAGAAATGGGGAAAACAGGGATATAACTCATAAAACGACCGACCGGATCATTACATCCTCCCCATCTTAAACAAACGTTCGTCCTCGAACGAATCTAGAAACATATCTGAAGCCTCTAACATGTGAGGATATCTACTCCGCATCTCCTGCTCGATCTCCCAAGTAGCCTTCTCCACGGGCCGAACTCTCCACTGTACCTTCACTGAAGCTATATTCTTTGATCTCAACTTTCGGACCTGCCACTCCAAAATAGCCACTGGCTCCACATCATAAGTCAGATTATCGTCTAACTGAACCGTGCTGAAATCCAAAACATGAGACAGATCGCCAATGTACTTCTAGCGCATGAAAACATGAAATACCGGATGCACACTCGACAAACTAGGTGGAAAGGCAAGCTCATAAGCCACCTCCCCAATCCTCCAAAGAACCTCAAAAGGCCTAATGAACCGAGGGCTCAATTTTCCCTTCTTCCCAAATCACATAACACCCTTCATGGGTGAAACCTTCAGTAGAACCTTCTCCCCGACCATGTAAGACACATCACGAAACACTCTGTCAGCATAACTCTTTTGTCTGGACTGCATTGTACGAAGCCGCTCCTGGATCACTTTCACCTTGTCCAAAGCATCCTGAACCAAGTCTGTACCCAAAAACCTGGCCTCGCCCGGCTTAAACCAACCTATTGGAGATCTACACCATCTCCCATATAAAGCCTCATATGGAGCCATCTGAATACTCGACTGATAACTGTTGTTATATGCAAACTCCACGGGTGGTAGAAACTGGTCCCATAAACCCCCAAAATCAATGACACAAGCCCGCAACATATCCTCCAATATCTAAATAGTGGGATCGGACTGCCGGTTCGTCTGAGGGTGAAAAGTTGTGCTCAACTCAACCTGAGTACCCAACTCTCGCTGCACGGCTCTCCAAAACTGCAATGTCAACTGATTACCTCTATCTGAAATGATGGAAACTGGGACACCATGTAGGTGAACAGTCTCTCGAATATAAATCTCAGCTAACCGCTTTGAAGAATAGGTAGTACACACAGGAATGAAGTGCGCGTACTTGGTCAGCCGATCCGCAATTACCCAAATAGCATCGAACTTCCTCAAAGTCTATGGGAGTCCAACTACGAAATCCCCATGGTGATCCCTCCCACTTCCACTCTAGAATATCCATATGCTGAAGCAAGCCACCCGGTCTCCGATGCTCATATTTCACCTGCTGGCAATTGAGACACAGAGCTACAAATCCCACTATATCTTTCTTCAATCTTCTCCACCAGTAGTGCTGTCTCAAATCCTGGTATATCTTTGCGGCACCCGGATGGATGGAATACCGCGAGCTATAGGCCTTCTCTAGAATCAACTCCCGAAGCCCATCTACATTGGGCACACATATCTGGGCCTACATCCTCAATACCCCGTCATCACCAATAGTCAAATCTCTGGCATCACCGTGCTAAACTCTGTCCTTGAGGACAAGCAAATCATCATACGGGCGCTCTCTAATGTGATCAAACAAGGAAGACCAAGAAACCACACAAGCTAAGAGCCGACTGGGCTCTGAAATGTCCAACCTCACAAACCGATTGGCTAAGTCCTAAATATCAACTGCAAGAGGTCTCTCCACAACAGGAATATAAGCCAAACTGCCCATACTCACCGCCTTCCTACTCAAGGCATCGGCCACTACATTGGCCTTCCCCGAATGGTACAAGATAGTAATATCATAGTCCTTTAGCAGCTCCAACCATCTCTGCTGCCTCAAATTGTGATCATTCTGTTTGAGCAAGTACTGGAGGCTACGATGATCAGTAAACATCTCGCGAGACACACTATAGAGATAATGCCTCCAAATCTTTAACGCGTGAACAATGGCAGCAAACTCCAAATCGTGAACAAGGTAGTTCTTCTCATGGGGCTTCAACTGACGAGAAGCATAAGCAATCACTACACCTTCTTGCATCAACACACACCCAATACCAACTCGAGAAGCATCACAATATATCGTATATGAACCTGAAGCTAATGGCAAAACTAACACTGGAGCTATGGTCAAGGCAGTCTTGAGCTTCTGAAAGCTCGCCTTACACTGATCCGACTACCTGAAAGAAGCACCTTTTTGAGTCAATTTGGTCAAGGGTGATGCAATAAATGAAAATCCCTGAACGAACCGACGGTTATAACCCGCCAAACCAAGAAAGCTGCGAATCTCTGTGGCTGAGGACGGTCTGGGCCATCTTTGAACCGCTTCTATCTTCTTCGGATCAACTTGAATACCCTCACTGGACATCACGTGCCCAAGAAAGCCACTGAACTGAGCCAAAATTCAAACTTGGATAACTTTTCATAAATCTTCTCCTCCCTCGACCGCTACAATACAACTCGCAAATGCTCAGCGTGCTCCTCCTAACTACGCGAGTACACCAGAATATCATCAATGAATACAATAACAAATGAGTCGAGATAGGGCCGAAAAATGCTGTTCATCAGATGCATGAACGCTGGTGGGGCATTGGTTTGTCCAAAAGACATCACAAGGAACTCATAATGACTATATCGGGTCCTGAAATGTGTCTTAACAATATCCGAGTCCCTGATCTTGAACTGGTGATACCCTGACCTGAGATCAATATTGGAGAACACCCTCGCTCCCTGAAGCTGGTCAAATAAATCATCTATACGAGGTAAAAGATACTTGTTCTTGATTGTGACTTTGTTCAACTGCCTGTAATCAATGCACATCCTCATCGTGTCATCCTTTTTCTTCTTCACAAATAGAACAGGCGCACCCCAAGGTGACACACTAGGCCGAATAAACCCCTCATCAAGAAGTTCTTGGAGCTGCTCCTAGAACTCTTTCAACTCCGTCGGTGCCATACGATACAGTGGAATAGAAATGGGCTGAGCGCCCCGCACCAAATCAATACTAAAGTCAATATCCCTATCAGGTGGCATGCCCGGTAGGTCTGTAGGAAACACATCTGGAAAGTCCCTCACTATCGGGATTGAATCAATGGTAAGAGTCTCTGCACTGACATCCCTTACGAAGGCCAAATAAGAAAGACAACCCTTCCCAACCATTCGCCGAGCCTTCAAAAATGAAATCACCCTACTAGGAACATAATTCGTCGAACCTCACCACACAATCCGGGGCATCCCCGGCATAGCCAACGTCACTGTCTTAGCATGACAGTCCAAAATAGTACGACACAGAGATAACCAATCCATGCCCAATATCACATCAAAATCAACCATACCAAGCAACAGAAGGTCCACTCGGGTCTCCAAACCCCAAATAGTCACCGCACACGACCGATATATGCGGTCCACAAAAATAGTATCACCCACCGGAGTAGATATACAAACGGATGAAACAAGAGACTCATGGGACATATCCAAATAACGAGAAAAGTATGATGACACATATGAAAAAATGAAACAAGGATCAAATAATACAGAGGCATCTCTGTGGCAGACTGAGACAATACCTGTAATCACAACATCTAAAGCAATAGTTGTTACATCTCATACCTTAGCATTAGGATGTGCCGTAGTAAATCCACATGAATTCGAAGGGATTATGTCTATTAGGAGTTTATAGAGGGTTTAAGACATTATAATTATGAGACCCTGTAAGTTTAACAATCTTGATACCGTTATATATTTTGTTATTATGGTATTTTCTTTTAAGTGGAGTATTTTAGTAAAAGTTTTATAAGTATAATTTTGGATAGCTACCATTATTACTATTTTCGGATATGGTAAATTATACTCATAATATAAGAAAGTTTATGAGATATTTTTTATTGTAAAGATAGAAATTATTTTTGCACAAGCAAAGAAGGTTATCTTTTTACCATTTTCAGAATTAAGCGTACAAAATTTTTTACTCTTTATATGAGATTAGGAAAATTAAAAGTTGAGAAATTATATGTATTTTTATATGGATGTTTTAATGAAATAATAACGTATGAATCTATTTTATATGGTACCACATGATCGTAATAGTACGGCGTATAAAGTGTATTAAAAATACGTAGAATTTTAAATAATTTGAGACAATTCTTAATTATACAGGTAATTGGTAATTATCTAAAATATCTTGGATAAATCTTGAACTTTAACATGGCAGCAATATATGGTATAGTTGATGACTCTTAAGTCACTTTGAAAAGGTGGCAGTTTGATGAGCAATATTACACCTTCTCTTTCTTTTTTCCCTTTCAAGGAGTTGTATGACATCAAAGAAGGAAAATAGCGTCTTGTGAGCCCTAGAAGGAAACATTTCTCCCTTAAATGTCTATTATCTAACTAGACATTAAGCTGCAAAGCATTGAGTATCAAACACATCGTATTGTGGTATATAACTTGGAGGGAAATAGTGACGACACATGTGTGAAGTAATTGGTCTAGCTATTAACTTTTCAAGTGGTCATTCCTTAGGTACACTTTTTTCTTTTGTAATAAGTCAAGCTATTCATCACTACTTAACCAAGATCGTGTTATTATCTTAGGCATAATTACTTGAATAGACTAAATCCGCTGGATGTAATTGTGCCTTTGTCTTTGTTATTGCATAAGCATTTCTCACCTCCTTTTTATCAATGTGCTACTGTTTTTCTACCGTCCTTCTGGTTTTGGAACTAGGATCCGAGGTAAAATTAGTGTTTACAGGGTTAAATGGGAATCTGTGACATTCCACTTGCTAGTAAGGTGAATGTATTTTGTTTTAATGGGAAGTATGCAGGGTAGGAAATAAAAGAAATAGAAGCTCTCAAAATGACAGATAAGGGATTGAGGTAAGCTACTATTTGGACTGATGAAAAAACGTACTCCAATGGACAAAGAACACCCATGGAGGCATGGTCTGATGAAAAAAAGTGCTCCAATGGACAAGACTGTGCAGTACTTATGGGTTAAGACGGCTAGACATACTGCTCAACAGATAATCCTGGTTTCTATCTCGTTGTGTATTTTAATAGACCTATTACGACTTAGAGGGAATCTCAATAGAATCGACTCAGGTATGTTAAGGTTATCCCTTCTTTTCTTTTGGCATGATCCGTACGATACAAATGAAACGAGCAAATGAACAATTTCCATAAATGATTCTATTCATAGAAGTATTAGAGATGCCTACATGCTTGAATTCCCACGTGTCATATTATTCTATCATCAGTTCATGAGTCTCAGAAAATACGTAAATTGATTTTATGATATTGGTCAGGAGCATAATGGTTTTACGACACTCTGAAAGATTTTATTGACGTACTTATCATGTGTGGCATTCATGTACATTGACCCATGACTAGATGGCGTTATATACGCGTATATATGTATTTATATGTATATGAGATATTGGAAAAGGTTACGGCGTTATATATGCACCACCACCTGATCAGCTGGTATACGTTGATGATTTGCCCAGAGTGGCCGAGATGATGTGAAGGGATGCCCTCAGAGGCATGATGATGTTATGAACACATGTACCTATGCACGACATGACATTCATACGCATATGCATAACACTATAATTATTTCATGATTTACAGAGTCATCCTGACTTACAGGTTGAGTCATTTAATCTATATTTCTTCCATGTCTTTAATTAATATTGACTTATTGTTATGTTTCAGTTCTGCCTAACATACTCAGTACATTATTCGTACTGACATCCTTTTGTTACGGACGCTACATTCATGCCTGCAGGTATGATAATCAGTTTGACGAGCCCTCATAGTAGACGAGGTTGGCATTCAGCGAAGGATCGGTAAGACTCCACCTCATTCAGAGTGCAGCCGAGTCTATGAGTCGCCGTGTTAGAATTTTGCTACATACTAATGGGTAGGCCGGTACCCTGTCCCATTTTATGTCAAATAATCTTAGAGGCTTTGTAGACAGAGGTTCATTTTCTACAGTATGTCAGAGGCCTTGACGACCCATATGTATTCATGTTTTAAGAAAAATGACTATATAACACAGCATTTTCTCACTTATAATTTTACATTACGAGTTGTGGCCATGTTGGCCCATGATAGTTACAAAGAAAAAAAAATGTTGTAGAGTAGTTCGCTCGGGCCAGTGCGGCACCGGATGCCAGTCACGCCTCCCCAGGTTTGGGGCGTGACAATAGCATTTGCTCTGGCTGGGAGTGCATAAAAATGGGCCTGACCACCACCTGATCGACCTCCCCTCTAGGGCAACCCTAGTTGACTGTCCTCCACCTCTAGCTGATTAGTGGGTGGTGAAGTAACTGGTTTTGAAGTCGATGGTTGACTCCTCTACTGAGCAGACCCCTGTGATGACGAGGACACTGCCTCCACATATGCCCCAACTCTCCACACTCATAACAACCCCCTGGTGTTTGAGACGGGGACTAAAGGGAACCCCTAGCACCGGGATGACTAGCAGAAGAACCTGGCATGGAAGAGCCCTGAACTGATGGAGCGCAGGACGAACTCTAGGCTGGAAGGGAACTAAGTGATGAATGGCTCTGATGAGAATTGTGAGAACCATTGTCCAATGATGCCCCACAATGAATTGGGCGAGCTGACTGAGCATGTCTCAATGGACGGCCTCTGCCGTGCTGAAATTGACCCCCATGAGGAGCACCACTGAATCCACCCTGACCACGAGGCCTTTTGGCCTCGTTCTCAACCCTCTCCTGGCCACGAACCATCTCGATCTGTCAAGCAATGTCGACAACCTCATCAAAAGTGGCACCAGATACCCTCTCCCTGGTCATAAGCAATCCAAGTTGAAACCGAGGCCATCTATAAACCTCTTAATCCTCTCTCGGCCTGTGGGAACCAACCAGACCGCATGATGAGCCAACTCGGAGAACCGCATCTCATACTGTGTAACAGACGTATCATCCTGACGGAGCTGCTCGAACTACCTGCACAATTCCTCTCGGCGAGACTTAGGTACAAACTTCTCCATAAAGAGAACGGAGAACTGCTGCCAAGAAAAGGGCGCTGCGCCAATTGGCCTGCGCCTCTCGTAAGCTTCCCACCAACTAAGTGCAGCCCCTAAAAACTGGAAAGTAGTGAATGAGACCCCACTTGTCTCAAGAATACCCGCGGCCCGAAGCATTCTCTGACACTTATACAAGAAACCCAGTGCATCCTCACCCTCATCACCACTAAATGACGAAGGCTAGAGTCTCCCAAACCTCTCCAATCTGCGTTGCTCGTCCTCTGGCATAACAAGAGCTACATAGTCCTGAGCAGCTGCAACCGGCTGGGCTGGAGGTGCCCCCGGTGTTTGAAGTCCCTGTACAACCTGCTCAGGTGTGCGAGCGGCGGGAGTCTGAGTGCCTCCCCCAGCCTAATAAGTAGCTACGACCGTAGTAATTGAGACCGTCTGAGCTAGTCCAGTGCACACTGATTGAATGAGGGCTAGGGCCTCCTAAAGGCATGGGATAACAATAGGTAAAGCCGGTGGTTGAGCTGGTCCTGCTAGAGCGTCCACAACTATAACCTGATCATGAACTGAGGCGGCTGGTGGATCTGCAGGTGCTGCCCTAGCTGCCGTGCGGGCAACACCCCTGCCCCTACCACGGCCTCGACCGCGACCTCGGCCTCTAGTGGCCCCAACTGGTGGTCGTCCATCCTGACCGGTAGCACGTGTCCTCACTATCTGTGAGGGAATAGAATAGCAGAAGCTTAGTTACCAGAATCAGCAGATTCGCACGACAAGAATTTAAGAATGTGAAGTTTTTCCTAAAGGTTCTGTAGTCTCTTGAAGATAAGCATAGACGTCTCTGTACCGATCCGCAAGACTCTACTAAATCCGCTCATTACTCGCGAGACCTATGTAACCTAGGCTCGAATACCAACTTGTCAAGACCCCAAAACCAACCAGATCGTGATGGCGCCTATCATGAAAATAGGCCAGTCGACACGTTCCCAAAACAAATCGACATTTCACAATAAAGATGTTTTTAAGTTATTAATTAATAAAACTTCACATAATAAGGCTAAATAACAAGTGCGAAAAGAACAAAAGGCCCGATATCGGGGTGTCACAAGTCAAGAGCATCTACTAAGGACTATCTGATAACAACTAGGACTATTACAGTCTGGAAAACACTAATATAGTCTAGGGAAGATAAGAGGGAGAAGAGCAAGACTGCGATCACCATGCAGCTACCTTGCCGACTCTGAATATCCGCGACGGATGAAAGATCAGCGCTCGCTATCACGTCCAGCAACCTTTGGATCTGCACACAAGGTGTAGGGAGTAATGTGAGTATGCAAACTTAGTAAGTAATAATGGTAAATAAAGACTGAGTAGTAGGAAACACATAAATCCGCGTCACAAAATCACAGTAAGTACAGTATGCTTTCAAAATGGTATATAAATCAAATCATTTCGTAAAAATCGAATTTCAGTAAAAATAATTTGAAGATATTTTTCCAACAGTTTTAGCAGAGGTTCAATGAAGTTTGGAGTAAAAGTGATGAAAATCATAAATAGCCCCCCGGGAAAAACATGTATCATAAACCGCCCATCGGGCATAATATCTCTCAGAATCAGCCCCTCGGGCAACCTCATAATCGCTCATAATCAGCCCCTCGGGCACTACATGAATCAAGAACAGCCCCTCGGGCAACATCATATCACTCACTTAGGGTACCCGCGCTCACTGGGGGTGTACAGACTCCGGAGAGGCTCCTGCAGCCCAAGTGCTATAACAAGCCATCTCGTGGCATAACAATCTGGCCCTCAGCCTCTCAAGATCACAAATCAGTAACAAAATGTTGTGACGCGTAGCGTGATCCTACAATATCCTCACAACACAGGCCCTCGGCCTCACTCAGTCAGAAACCTCTCAAGCCACTCGGGCTATCAGTAAAAACAGGGTGCTCAGCCCAAAATATCACTTTATGCGTCAAAACGAAGTTAATAATACTGAGTTATGAAATCAGTAAAACATAGCATGACTAAGTACATATATTAAATCAAAAAAGTGAGGAATAGTAGTAAAAAGCCCCTAAGGATCCAAACAGCTTGGCACGAGGACCAAATATGCCATTCAGCCCAAAACATAGTAATACTGTCCAAAACACATAAGTATCAAATAGTTTCCAGTCAAATAAACAACTTAATAGTCGCTACGGGACAGACCAAGTCACAATCCCTAACAGTGCACTCCCTCACGCTCGTTATCTAGCATGCACGTCACCTCAAAATAGTGAAAGGATGTGAAATCCGGGGTTTCATACCCTCAGGACAAGAATTACAATCATCACTTACCTCAAACCGGACAAAACTCTAACCCGCAATGCCCTTGCCTCTCGACTTGGCCTCCAAATGCTCTGAATCTAACCAAAATCAGTATATTATCATCAATATACGCTAAAGGAATGAATTCCACCCGAAAATTATCAAATTAGACTGAATATCCCAAATTGGACTCAAACCCGGCCCCCGGGCCCACGTCTTGGAATCCGATAAAAATTAAAAAACTAGAAACTCCTTTCACTCACGAGTCTATACATACCAAAACAATCAAAATCCGACCCCAAATGATCCCTCAAATCCTCAAATTTAACTCTCCAATTTCAAGCCCTAATTCCCCCAATTTCATCCCTAATTTCTATAAATTTTATGATTACTCAATGGGAAATCATCGCATATACAAGTATTAGGCCTCAAGCCACTCACCTTGCTTATAGACCCCTGAATTCCTCCTCAAAATCGCCCACAAAAACTCCAATGTCGTCCAAAAATGGTGGAAAATGTACTGAAATTCGCGAAGGAGACCGTATATACTTTCTGCCCAGAACTACCGCATATGCGGTCCATAAGTCGCTTCTGCGGAAAGTCCATCGCAGGTGCAATTTTTCACATAAACCTCGAAACCCGCTTCTGCGGTCAAAACCCCCCATCTGCGATCACGCACGTGCGGTCCCATGCGCGCACCTACGGCTCCTGCCCTTCTCCTCTATGGCCGCGTCTGCGGTTGCTTATGCGCTTTTGCGGGCCTCGCACCTGCGGTCCCCACTCCGCAAGTGCGGTTATGACAGCTGAAGGAAATTCTTCAGCACTTCCTCAAATCCCATCCTTGATCCGTCAACCTCCCGAAATCAATCCGACGCCCTCAGGACCTCAACCAAACATGCCAACAAGTCACATAACACCATTCAAACTTATTCAAACCTTTGAAACGCTCAAAAAAACATCAAAAAACCAAATCACCCTCGGATTCAAACCTAAAGATTTCCAAACTTCCGAATTTCGTAAACGATGTTGAAATCTGTCAAACCTTACCCCCGAAGGACCTTAAATTTTTCACACACGTCACAAATGACATAACAAACCTACTTCAATTTCCGGAATTCCATTCCGACCCCGATATCAATATTTCCACTGCCGACCGTAAAATGCCAAATTTCCATTTTCGCTAATTCAAGCCTAAATCTACCTCAGACCTCCAAATTACATTTCGAACATGCTCCTAAGTCAAAAATAACCTAACGAAGCTATCCGAACCATCAAATTCACATCAGAGATCTTCTACACATAATTCAACATCCGATTGACTTTTCCAACTTAAGCTTAAGAGACTAAGTGTCTCATTCCACTCCAAGACCACTTCGAACACAGAAAAACCAACACGATACGATGAAATACAGCTAAACAGCACATAAGGAAGCATAAATGGGGAAAATGGGGCTATAACTCATGAAACGACCGACCGGGTCATTACAGCTCCTGAGGTCTAGGAGGAGCTGGAATACCACTGGCTGCTGGAAGAGCTGAATGAACGGGGCGACTCATATACCCCCTACCATAACGAACTGCACCTGAGGCACGGGCACCATAATAATGGCCCGACTCTCGAGACCTCTTGGCCTCTCTCTCCTCTCAATCCCGAGCAAGCATGCCCTCCACTCTCCTAGCAATGCTCACCACCTGCTGATAAGCAATATCCATCTCCAACTCCAGGGCCATGCTAGACCTGATGCTGGGAATGATTCCCTCAATAAACGGGCAAACTCTCTCACGAACCGTAGAAACCTAGGCCGATGCATGCCTAGCCAAGTCACTGAAATGGACAGCATACTCCGAAACAGTCATAGAACCTTGGCACAAATGCTCAAACTCCTTGCTCCATGCATCCCTGAGGCTTTGAGGGACATACTCCTTCAAAAACATATCTGAAAACTGGGACCATGAAAGGGAAGTTACCTCAGATGGGCTGTTGTGAGGCCCGTGAAAGATTTTTATTATAAACCCGAAAGCTCGTAGTGCCAAATTAGGAATATGTGTTTGAGATGTGTAAAAAGCTCGCCGCGGTTCGGACCCTTTTGGACTAACTATGCATTAAAAAGTCAAGAAATTATGTTTTCCAGAAAAGTGCAATTCTGTGATCGAGAATGCGGACCGCATAGTTGCTGCAGAGTGAGCCAGTGTGTTGGCCAAATTTGAGGTCAACTATGCTGTCAATTATGCGATCGCATAACCAAAATGCGGACCACATAGTCGTTGCATAATTTTCTTAGGATTTTGTAAAGGGCAGTTCTGCGGTGCATTATGCGACCGCAGAACGTGTATGCAGACCGCATTTCTGCCGCAGACCCAGTTAGTGTGTTCAGTTTTTGGGGAGCATTCTTTCGGTCCATTCTGCGGACCGCATGTCGACTTTTCGATCGCAAATGCGACCGCAGATCTGACTCAGGGCTCCTATTTTCTAATTTTTAAAATCCGACCCCACCTTATTAAAAACACCCCAATATACCATTTTTTGTTATTTTGCACGACAGAGAGAGAGAGAGAGGGAGTTCTAGAGTGAGAAGGAGTAATCTTCATCAAGCTATCTCTAAATCGTTGCCCACATCCTTGAAGATTGTCAATTGAAGCTACTAGGTCATCATCCTAATTAGTAAGAACTGTACCCTCATCAATAATTTCAAAAAAAAAGTAATTAGCAAGTGGGTTCATGGGTATAAGGCTAGTAATCTTGCATGTACAAGGGATAATGGGGTATGGGAGGGTGAGAACTAAAGAGATAGCAATTGGGGTATAATATTAAAGAAATTCCTTTCAAAAAGGGGCCTAAGATCACAATGCACCTTTGATGTTTGACGATAAGCTCAAACGAGCTAGAATCTTAACCTCGTCACTAATTTCTGGTTTATTTGTAATTCTTATACAATAGATTGAAGTGCTAAGAGTCCCGGAAATTTTATTAGAATTAGGGGCAGGCTTTATTGAGGTATGTATGGCTAAAACCCCCTCCTCTTAGAAATTGAGCTTTCATGGTGCCCGTGTAAGTGTTGAAAGTTTGAAACGTAATTGATGTTGTAAAAATGTATGTGGTAAGTACTTTATGTGTTTAATATGTTATTCTTGTGAACGGAAAATGTGTGGAGAACGTGATTTATGTGCTAAATGCCTAACTGTCATGCCAAGGTTACTTTGGGATTATTATGCCAAACTTGATGAATTTCCCTCTATGCTTATGACTTAAGTTGCTTTTGTATATGCCTATAACTTTAAGTGGAAAAGTAAATGTTGTAAATGAGAACAATGTGAAACGTAAGTTATGAAATGTGGAAACTATGGCTCCAAGTGCCGGTAAATTAATACATGTGTGACCAAAGATTGGTGTGAGATGAATAACGGAAAATGGTAACGTATTGGGGAGATGACTTAGCTGATCGGGCCGTGATCGGACGCTATGTTATATATATATACACATGGTGGTAATGTATTGATGATTGAGTTTGGAAAGTCAATAATGAAATAATGGTAACGTCTCGAGGAGACGGCTTAGCCGATCGGGCCGTGATCAGACTCCGCTACGGAAGCGGTGGTAACATGGATAATGATGCAATAGTGTAGGATACTCCAATCTAAAATCTTAAGAACTATGTGAAAACCATGTGAACCACCTTATATTGTTGGCATGGTGCTTATTTGAAACTTTGTTGCCTTTACTATTTCTTTTTTGCTTTTGTATGGTTGTTCTTTCTAGCAGGATGGTGTTTAGTTATACATACTAGTACTATTCCATGGTACTAACGTCTCTTTTGCCGGGGGCGCTACATTTTTAAATTAATGTAGGTGGCTCCGTAGCGGATAGTTCCGATCGTGTGTAGCGAAGCATCCTCTTCTCAAGAATCTTGGTGAGCCCCTTCCTCCTTCAAAGGGTTATGTTGTACACCTTTTGTGATAGATATCTACTTTGAGGTATAGCCGGGGCCTTGTTGGCGGCGTTGTTATCATTGTCTTTTGTATCCCTAGAGGCTCCGTAGATGTTTGTGTGGGTTATGTAGGGGTATTGGATATGTCACCAAAGCATGTTGTAACCTTGTACTCTTGCTTTATTCTAAACTATAACTGTATGGAATCTTGGAAGCCTAACAACAATTTAATGATGTGTTATAAAATAAGACACCCATGATTGAATGTACAACCCCTTTTATTGTTTAATTACACTAAACGGAATCGGATCTCGTAATCACATCGAGTTGGGTAGGAAGTTTTCGGGTAAGGCTTGCTCAGTTGGGTTCACTCAATTGAGCGCCTATCGTGCCTCCCGAGGTTCGGGCGTGACAACTGTTTAACTCAAAAGTACGCCACCACTGATAGGCTATTCCTCGAAGCTGGAAGGCAGTGAAAGAAACCCCACTCGACCCTGATATACCCATAGTGCTGAGGATACGGTGGCACTTCTCCAGAAATCCCTAGGCATCCTCTGATGCTAGACCCTTGAATGTAGGAGGCTAGTACTTCTTGAACCTCTCAAGCCTCCGCTGCTCCCCCTTTGAAGCTACTACCCTATCCTCGGCCTGAACTGAGGCTACTGGCAGTACTGGTATAACCTCTGGGATCTGATCAACCTGAACTCGCTGCTCTGGGGTGCGGGCGGCGGGAGTCTATGCTTCTCCCCCGGCCTGAGATGTGGCTGCAGCAAGGGGAATCAACCCTGCCTGAGCTAAAGTGGTGTACATGCTCATGAACTGCACAAGGGTCTCCTGGAGAGCTGGAGTAGTAGTAGCAGCAGGCGTATCAGGTGCCTGGTCTCCAGCTAGAGCAGCTGGTGGCTCCTCTGTGGAAGCTCGCGCGGGTGCTCTGGCTACACCACGTGCGCGTCCTCGGCCTCTACCCCGGCCCCAGCCTCTGGAGGCTTTAGCAGGGGGTGCGTATGCCTGGTCATCTCCGGTAGCACGTGTCCTCACAATCTGTGAGAGAATAGAAGATAGAGGTTTAGAATTTTGAAATCAATAATCTCGCACGATAAGGAATCAAATGAAGTGTAATTTTCCTAACAGTTACACAGCCTCTCAAAGATAAGTACAGACGTCTCTGTACCGATCCGCGAGACTCTAATAAACCAGCTTGTGATTCACGCCTCCTATGCACCTAGAGCTCTAATACCAACTTGTCACGACCCAAGTTCTCCCGCCGTGAGCTGTCATGACGTCACCTAGTCTCTACGACTAGGTAAGCCTAATAATTTGCGGAGAAATAAAATAAAATACGAAACTAACAATTTGCAGGTGATATAATAAGAGTGTTGAAAAAGCCGTTCGGCATATACAATAACAACACTCTCAACTGACCATAGCACTCCCAAAACCCAGAATCTCATGAATCACAAGCTAAAGAAATACATAGTGTTCTAACTCTAGAAGTCTAAACGAAAGAAAATACAAGAAGTCTATAACTGAAGGGAGAATAGAGAGGGACTTCTAGGTTAACGGACGCGGAAGATATACCTCGAAGTCTCTGGATCGCCTCGCCTCACGAATAGTATGGTTGAGCAGAAGAACCTGGATCTGCACACGAAAAACATGTGTAGGAAAGGGCATAAGTACACCACAACGGTACCTAGTAAGTGCCAAGCCTAACCTCGGTGGAGTAGTGACGAGATCATGTCAAGGCCCTACTGGCTATATATATAACAAGGTAAAACAGTATGAAATATGAAAGTATATTTAAAATACTAACAGTCAATAAAGATGAAATCATAGAAAGAAATAACTCAGTACACAGAGATAGCAACAGGGGATCTCCCAGGATAACGTCCCGTAGTCCCAAACGTAAATGCGTATAGGATCTCCCGGGATACCGTCCCGTAGTCCAAATCATAAATGCGCAGGGGGATTTTCCAAAATACCGATCCGTACTCCCAAAGTAAATATCCAGTACAGGGGGATCTCCCGGGATAACGTCCCGTAGTCCCAAATATAAATGTGTAGGGGGATCTCCCGGATTACCGATCCGTAGTACCAAAGTAAATACACAATAGTCTTAACAAGAAATCGACAGTTCTATTCAAGTTCGTATCAAGAAAACAGGAAATTCCTACTCTAGATATGCTACACACATGCGGCTCAAGGACCGTAGAAGCGGAACAGCATCTGCGAGAAGTGGAGCGCATGTGTAGTATTTGGAGACTTAATGAATTTTTGCAGGCGGTTCCCTAGCCGACCTCCGAACGGCTCAAAACTAGCCAAAAGTACCTCAAATATATCAAATAATGCCAAAGGAAACAAATCCATGGATAAATATTGAATCTGTAATCAAAAGTCTAACCCGAGCCCGCACCTCGGAACCCAACAAAATTCACAAAATCCGATAACCCATTCAATTAGGAGTCCAACCATACTAGTTTACTCAAATTCGACTCCAAATTAGTATTCAAAAGTCAAAAATTCACATTACGAAAATTTAGGCTAAAACCTCCAATTTCTCTTTAAAATTCATCAACCAATTGACAAAAATGAAGATAGATTCATGAAATAAGATCAAAACCAAGTGTAGAATACTTACCCCAATCCTTGTGATGAAATTGCTCCAAAAATCGCCTCAATTCGAGTCCCACATCTCAAAACATGATAAAAGAACCAAAACCTTAATTTTATACCTTTTGCCCAGCAGTTTCTGCATTTGCAGACAAATCGTCGCATCTGCGACCACTGCTTCTGCGGTAAATGTTTTGCTTTTGCGAAGAGCCCCTACCAGCAACCATCGCTTCCGCGGTCTTTAACCCGCTTCTGCGATCGCGCTTCTACCGCATCTATACCTGCGCAAGTGTGCCCAAGCACCCGTACCTGTGATCCTTATGCCCAGCTCCCTTTCACGCTTCTGCGACGACACTGCAGCATTTGCAACTCCGCACCTACGCCCCATACTCCGCAGGCGCAGTCACACTAGAACAAACAGCCTCAGCAATTCAACATGAAATGAAAATGATCCGAACCTCGTCTGAAACTCACCCGAGCCACTCGGGACCCCGTCCAAATATACAAACAAGTCCCATAACATAACACGGACCTACTCGAGGCCTCAAATCACACCTAACAACATCGAAACGATGAATCGCAGCTCAATTCGAACTTGAAGAACTTTGAACTTTTAAACTTCCAAAACTCACACCGAAACATAGCAAATCAATCCGGAATGAACCCAAATTTTACACACAAGTCCCAAATGACATAATGAAGCTATTCCAATTCCCGAAACCACAATCCGAATCCGATATCCTCAAAGTCAACTCTTGGTGAAACTTATGAACTTTCTAAACCTTCAATTTTCCAACTTTCGCCAATTTGTGCCGAAACCTTCTAGAAACATCCAAATGCAAGCCCGAGCATACGCCCGAGTCCAAAATCACCATCCGGACCTAACGGAACCATCAAAACTCCATTTCGCGATCAAATTCACAAAAAGTCAAACTTGATTAACTCTTCCAACTTAAAGCTTCAACAATAAAATTCATCTTCCAAATTGATTCTGAATAACCTGAAAATCAAAACCGACAATTCACATAAGTCATAATACATCATACGAAGCTACTCATGCCCGTAAACTACCGAGCAAAGCGAAAATGCTCTAAACTACCGGTCGGGTCGTTACATCCCCCCGCTTATACATGTGTTCGTCCTCGAACGTGCCTAGAGTTGTCCTTAAGCCGTCAGATCACCGTGTAACCTTACCTTGCACATACTAGGGGGTGATCCCACATAACCATATTCCATATAGGTCCGACAACACATCATAATGAAGATCATTAATTCAATCTTAGCCCATAGACCTTAGAATCCAATTTCCAATATCCGAAATTTCCTATAAGACCCAAATCTCGCATCTATACATTGTATAAGTCTACACATGTTGTATCAAGCCACAACCATAACCCAAGATGTAATCACATGACACACTACACGACTCGCATACTCGTAGAAAAATTTCCGATCACAGTAGCTGCTCAAAATAACCCGGTACCGATAGTAAACCTCATATCAATCAAAACCTCATTCTAAAACCTTGGCACACTTTGCCAATGATGAAAGAAACACGCAGAAACTCATAACCACTTATTAGATCAACAAGTAATGGAGTTCCCTCTCATTCAACAAGAACTATAGCAAATTTCTAAGCCGACTTCCGATATTATCCTTCCAAATATACCACAATCAGATCCGATAGCACCCATTCTAGGTCCGACGACCTCCTCTTATCAAATACAAGCTATTCTGTAATGCACCACACAAATACTACACAGAGCCACTGTGATGACCCGGCCGGTCGTCTTAAGAAATAATGCCCCGATCCCCCATTAACTGCTTCCCCTAAGTTCATTTCTGCTATTTTGGTTTGCCGGGACGTTCGGTGTTGAGTTTCGGAGAGTTATGGGACACTTAGTCCCTAAACGAGAGCGTAAGTGTGGAAAAATGGTCCGTAGTCGGAACAATGTGAAGACGACCTCGGAATGGAAATTTGATGGTCCCGTTAGCTCCGTTAGGTGATTTCGGGGTTGGGAGCGTGTTCGGAATGTATTTTGGAAGTCCGTAGCTCATTAGGCTTGAAATGTCGAAGTTTGAATTTTTGAAGTTTACGGTCCGATAGTGAATTTTTGATCCGAGGGCCGGAATGGAATTCCGGAATTTGCAGTAGCTCCGTCATGTCATTTGGGATGTGTGTGCAAAGTTTCAGGTCATTCGGACGTATTTTGGTTAGGTTTTTGATCGATAGCGTATTTGGAAGAAATTTGAAGTTTTTAGGCTTGAATCATTGATTAAATCGGGTTTCCGGTGTTGTTTTAGGTATTTTAAGGATTGGTACAAGTTTGAATAAGGTATTAGGTGGTATTGGTGTTTTTGGTTGAGGTCCCGGGGGCCTCGGGATGGTTTCGGATGAGCGGCGGAAGAATTTTGGAAGTTGAGAGGTAGCAGTTCTGCTGCTTCTGGTATCTTTCGCTTCTACGGCTTGGGAACCGCAGGAGCGGAGCCGCAGATGTGGCCTTGGTCACCGCAGAAGCGAGTAGGGGCATCCTCTTCAGGAACCGCAGAAGTGGCAGGATTTTCGCAGAAGCGAGCCCGCTTCTGCGAGATGGGAACCGCAGAAGCGGAAGGTCAGATTTTTTAAAGAGACCGCAGAAGCGGTTTGGATTCCGCATAAGCGGGACCACAGAAGCGGTCCCTTGGCCGCAGAAGCGGTAATCCCTGTTCAGAAATAAGAAATTCGAGGGTTGAGTTCAAAAGATAGAAAAATCAATTGAGAGCTCGGGAGAGGGCGATTCTTGGAGGGTTTTGAATAGAAGATCATTGGGTAACGTTTTCTTAATCCTATTTAGTTGTATTCCATCAAAATCTAGTTTAATCCATTATTAGAATTCGAATTTAGGATAAAAAATTGGATAGTTTGGGGAAAACTTCTTAGACCTAACTTTTGGATTTTGAGTGGGCATTTGACCTCCGATTTGGGAGATTTTTATATGGTTAGACTCGTGAGAGTACGAGGGTTCTTCAAATGTGAAAATTATTCGATTCCGAGACGTTGGCCTGAGGGGCATTTTGGTCATTTTACCTATTTTCGCGTCTTAGCTTTAAATTTAATAGTGGAATCAGTTGTTTGCAAATATTACTTACGATATGTAATTGAATTGAATAGATTTGGGCCATTTGGAGTCGGATACTCGTGGCAAAGGCGTGGTTCCTAGTTGATTATTGAGCCGGTTCGAGGTAAGTGGCTTGTCTAACCTTGTGTGGGGGACTTTTCCCCTTAGGATTGTTACTTGATATTTGAGTGCCTTGTACGTGAGGTGACGGGCGCGTACTTGAGCCGATTGATGGAAAATCCGGTTTTTACTTAAGTTATTGAGATTTGGTTTCTTTCTTACTTGCCTTATTCTACCTGAAATTATAACTTGTGCTAGATTAGGAAAAACATGTTTAGTTGACTTGATTGCCTAATTTCTTGAGTTGTTTTGACTGTTCTACGTGAAGCATGCTATGCTAGTTCTATCTTTGTTGTATTTCGTACTTCATTCCTTGGTATATTTCTGGCTGTGGTTGCGCATTTACATTGGGACTACGGATGTGGGATTCCGGTATCTCCCCTCCCCTCCCTGTTTGTTTACTTTGGGACTACGGGTTCGATTCCCAGTAGATCCCCCTGCATTTTTACTTTGGGACTGCGGCTTAGATTCCCGATAGATCCCCCTGCATATTGATGGTTGGACTACGGGACGGTATCCCGGGAGATCCTTCGGTTTGGTACATGAGTTGGACTACGGGACGGTATCCCGAGAGATCCACTGGACAGTTGAGGAAGGGCTACAGGACGGTATCCTGGGAGACCCTCATTGTTATTCTTGGTATTGAGCTGTAGTCATTCTGTGTCCATTTTGTTCTTTGTGTAGTTGTTATTATTTCGTTAGCCTGTCTTATCTCACTGTTGCACTCATTATTTCTGTCAGATTTTCATACTGTTAATTAATATTATATTTTACCTCAGTAGGGCCCTGACCTTCCTCGTCACTACCCAACCGAGGTTAGGCTTGGCACTTACTGAGTACCGTTGTGGTGTACTCATGCCCTTCCTGCGCATGTTTTTCATGTGCAGATCCAGGTACCTCTTCTCAGGCGCACTATACTTGAGGCAAGGAGACACACAGAGACTTTGAGGTATATCTGCAGCGTCCGCAGACCGAAAAGTCTTCTTCCTTATTCTAGTTGTAGAGTTGTTATCTTATCATACTTTTGATGTAGATATTCTGGAGATTAGAGTACTTATGGTAATTCTATTAGCCTGTGTTTCCCGTGAGTTTCCGGGTTTTGGGATTGAGTTGTAGACTTCCGCATATCATTAGAGTTGTATTGGCTGGGCGGCCTTATATTCAGTTGTTATTTTTCATATGTTCAGTTTTAATTGATTATTCCTTAAGTTAAAAGGTTATTTCCGCACTGTTAGGCTTACCTAGTTGTAGGAACTAGGTGCCATCACGATATGTTCTTGGAGGGTGAACGGGGGTCGTGACAAGTTGGTATCAGAGCTCTAGGTTCATAGGAGTCACGGAACACAGGCCGGTTTATTAGAGTCTCGCTGATCGGTATGGAGACGTCTGTACTTATCTACGAGGGGCTATGTAACTATTTAGGAAAAATCTTCGTTTCATTTGAATTCCTTGTCGTGCGATATTTTGACATCAATTCTAAACTTTTGACTTCTATTCTCTCACAGATGGTGAGGACACGTGCCACTCGAGATGATCAGGCACCCGCGCCCCCTACTGCAGGCATCAGAGGCCGGGGCCGGGGGAGAGGTCGAGGACGCGCACGTGGTGCAGCCAGAGCACCTGCGCGAGCTGCCGCCGAGGTACCACCAGCAGATCCAGCCAGAGTCCAGGCACCTGGCACACCTACTACTGCCACTAGGCTCCAAGAGACTTTAGCTCAGTTCATGAGTATATACACCACCTTGTCTCAGGCAGGGTTGCTTCCCCTTGCTGCAGCCACATGCCAGGCTGGGGGAGAAGCACAGACT
Organism: Nicotiana attenuata; assembly: GCF_001879085.1. Lineage (NCBI taxonomy): Eukaryota > Viridiplantae > Streptophyta > Magnoliopsida > Solanales > Solanaceae > Nicotiana > Nicotiana attenuata. The sequence continues at coordinate 89,429 of NW_017670956.1, forward strand.
CCCGCCGTCCGCACTCCTGAGCAGCGAGTGTAGGTTGAGCAGGCCCTCGAGATTATTACAGCACCGCCTGCAGCGCCAGTTCAGCCCGAGGATGGGTCAGCTGCTTCAGAGGACGAGCAGCGCATACTTGAGAGGTTCAAAAAGTATGATCCCCCAGTGTTCAGTGGATTAGCATCAAACGATGCCTTGGGATTTGTAGAGGAGTATCACCGTATTCTTCGCACTATGGGCATAGTGGAGTCCAGCGGGGTTTCTTTCACTGCTTTTCAGCTTCGGGGAGCCGCCTATGATTGGTGGCGCACTTATGAGATAGACAGTCCAGTCGAGGCTGCTTCACTGACTTGGACCCAATTCTCGGATATGTTCATGAGAGAGTTTGTCCCCTAGAGTCTCAGGGATGCATGGCGCCCAGAGTTTGAGCATTTGCGCCAGGGTGCTATGACCGCTTCGGAGTATGCTATCCGTTATACCAGGTTGGCCAGGCACGCACCGGCTTTGGTTGCTACAGTTCGGGAGAGAGTTCGTAGGTTCATTGAGGGTCTTATCCCACCCATCAGATCTAGCATGGCTCGAGAGTTGGAGACAGACGTTCCTTATCAGCAGGTAATAAGCATTGCTAGGAGGATTAAGGGTATGCTCGCCAGGGAGCGAGGGGAGAGGGAGGCCAAGAGGTCTCGAGAGTCGGGTCACTACTTTGGTGCCCGTACACCATCAGCAGGTCGTTATGGTAGGGGTTATGCGGGTCACCCTGTTCATTCAGCTCTTCCAGCAGCCGGCAGTGCTCCAGCTCCACCTGCACCTCAGGAGCCTTACTATGCACCTCCAGTTTCTAGCGCGCCTCCTGCGCGGGGTGTTTCCAGAGGCCAGTCCAGCAGGCCTAGTCCCAGCCAGTCACAGCCACCGCATCCTCCCAGAGCTTGTTTCGAGTGCGGTGATACACGCCACATGGTTAGGGACTGCCCCAGACTTGGTAGGGGTGCATCTTCATAGACTGCTCAGCCACAGCATGCTCCTCAGAGTTCTCAGGCCATGATCACAGCTCCAGCTGCTACCCCACCTGCCCAGCCGGCTAGGGGCGAAGGTCGGGGAGATAGAGGTCGTCCTCGAGAGAGGGGCCGGGCCAGATAGTATGCTATTCCTGCTTGCACTGAGGTTGTTGCCTCCGACTCCGTCATTACATGTATTATTCTGGTTTGTCACAGAGAGGCATCGGTTCTATTTGATCCAGGCTCTACTTACTCTTATGTGTCTTCTTACTTTGCTCCTCATTTGGGTGTGCCTCGGGATTCTTTAAGTGCCCCCGTTTATGTTTCTACTCCTGTGGGAGATTCTCTTGTTGTGGACCGCGTTTATCGGTCATGTTTGGTTACTATTCGTGGTTTTGAGACCAGAGCAGACTTATTATTACTCGGTATGGTGGATTTTGACATTATTTTGGGCATGGACTGGTTGTCGCCCCATTTTGCTATTCTTGATTGTCACGCTAAGACCGTGACGCTGGCTATGCCAGGTATTCCACGTATTGAGTGGAGTGGTACTTTAGATCACACTCCCAGTAGAGTTATCTCTTTTCTTAAAGCTCAACGCATGGTTGAGAAAGGGTATGCCGCGTATTTAGCATATGTGAGAGATGTCAGTGTTGATACCCCTTCTATTGAATCAGTTCCAGTGGTACGGGATTATCCCGATGTATTTCCAGCTGATCTTCCAGGCATGCCGCCCGATAGAGACATTGATTTTGGCATTGATCTATTGCCGGGCACTCAGCCCATTTCCATTCCTCCGTATCATATGGCTCCTCCTGAGTTGAAGGAGTTGAAGGATCAGTTACAGGAATTACTTGGTAAGGATTTTATTCGACCTAGTATTTCACCGTGGGGTGCTCCTGTTTTGTTCGTGAAGAAGAAGGATGGTTCTATGCGTATGTGTATTGATTACCGCCAGCTTAATAAGGCTACAGTGAAGAACCGTTATCCCTTGCCTCGCATTGAGCAGCTTCAGGGCGCACAGGTGTTTTCTAAGATTGACTTGCGCTCAGGGTACCATTAGTTGAAGATTCGGGAGCCAGATATCCCGAAGACTGCCTTCAGGACTCGATATGGCCATTACGAGTTCCTTGTTATGTCATTTGGGCTGACCAATGCCCCAGCAGCTTTCATGCATCTGATGCACAGTGTGTTCAGACCATATCTTGACTTATTCGTCATTGTTTTTATTGATGATATTCTGGTGTATTCCCGGAGTCCGGAAGATCATGAGCAGCACCTGAGGATCGTGCTTCAGACCTTGAGGGAGAAGAAGTTATATGCAAAGTTTTCAAAATATGAGTTTTGGCTGAGTTCTGTGGCATTCTTAGGCCATGTGATTTCGAGTGAGGGTAATCGGGTGGATCCGAGGAAGATAGAGGCCGTGCAGAGTTGGCCCAGACCGTCCTCAGCTACAGAGATTCGCAGTTTCCTTGGCTTGGCGGGATACTACTGTCGCTTCGTGGAGGGATTCTCATTGATTGATGCCCCTATGACTAGATTGACCCAGAAGGGTGCCCCATTTTAGTGGACAGAGGAGGGTGAGGCGAGCTTTCAGAAGCTCAAGACAGCTTTGACTACAACCCCAATTTTGATGTTGCATACCGGTTCGGGGTCTTATACTGTCTATTGTGACGCCTCGAGAGTTGGCCTCGGAGCGGTGTTGATGTAGGACGGTAGGGTGATTGCCTACACGTCCAGACAGTTGAAGATACATGAAAAGATTACCCTGTCCATGACCTTGAGTTAGCTGCTATTGTTCATGCCTTGAAGATCTAGAGTCATTATTTGTACGGCGTGCCTAGTGAGATTTACACTGATCATCGGAGTTTGCAGCATTTACTCAAGGAAAAGGATCTCAATATGCGTCAGAGGAGGTGGTTAGAGCTGCTGAAGGATTATGACATTACTATTCTGTATCACCCTGGCAAGGCCAATGTAGTGGCGGATGCCTTGAGTCACCAGGCGGAGAGTTTAGGGAGTTTGGCATATTTACCAGCTTCAGAGAGGCCTATGGCGATGGATATTCAGGCCTTAGCCAGTCAGTTCGTGAGATTGGATCTTTCGGAGCCCAGTCGGGTTCTAACTTGTGTGGTTTCCCGGTCCTCCTTATTTGATCGTATCAGGGGGCGGCAGTATGATGACCCTCATTTGCTTGTCCTTCAGGACAAGGTTCAGCGTGGAGATGCCAGAGATGTGACCATTGGAGATGACAGGGTATTGAGGATGCAGGGACGGATTTGTGTGCCCAATGTTGATGGTCTTCGAGAGTTGATTCTAGCAGAGGCCCATAGCTCGCGGTATTCCATCCATCCGGGTGCCGCGAAGATGTATTAGGACTTGAGGCAGCACTACTGGTGGAGGCGGATGAAGAAGGATATAGTTGGTTATGTGTCTAGATGCCTCAACTGCCAGCAGGTGAAGTATGAGCACCAGCGCCCGGGTGGGTTGCTTCAGCAGATAGAGATTCCGGAGTGGAAGTGGGAGCGCATCACCATGGATTTCGTGTCGGGACTCCCACGGACCTTGAAGAAGTTTGATGCCATTTGGGTCATTGTGGATCGGCTGACCAAGTCCGCTCATTTCATCCCTGTGTGTACCACTTATTCATCGGAGCGGTTGGCGGAGATTTATATCCGGGAGATTGTCCGTCTGCATGGTATTCCAGTTTCTATTATTTCGAACAGAGGTACCCAGTTCACATCGCGGTTCTAGAGAGCCGTGCAGTAGGAGTTAGGCACTCGGGTGGAGTTGAGCACAACATTTCACCCCCAGACGGACGGACAGTCCGAGCGCACTATTCAGATTCTTGAGGATATGCTCCGTGCGTGTGTGATTGAGTTTGGAGGGTCTTGGGATCATTTTTTGCCACTGGCGGAGTTTGCTTACAACAATAGTTATCAGTCTAGCATTCAGATCGCGCCGTATGAGGCTTTATATGGTAGGAGGTGTAGATCTCCGGTGGGTTGGTTTGAGCCGGGTGAGGCCAGGCTATTGGGCATAGAGTTGGTTCAGGATGCATTGGAAAAGGTTAGGACGATTCAGGATAGACTCCGTACAGCCCAGTCCAGACAGAAGAGTTACGCGGACAGGAAGGTTCGTGATGTTTCATATATGGTTGGTGAGCGGGTTCTGCTTCGGGTTTCGCCTATGAAAGGCGTCATGAGGTTTGGGAAGAAAGGAAAGTTGAGTCCGAGGTTTATTGGCCCTTTTGAGATCTTGCGGCGAGTTGGGGAGTTTGCCTATGAGCTTGCCTTGCCTCCCAGTTTGGCCGGAGTTCATCCGGTATTTCATGTTTCGATGCTCCGGAGGTATCACGGTGATCCGTCTCACGTGTTGGATTTCAGTTCAGTCCAGTTGGACAAGGATCTATCCTATGTTGAGGAGCCAGTGGCTATATTGGACAGACAGATCAGAAAGTTGAGGTCAATGAACATTGCTTCAGTGAAGGTTCAGTGGCGGGGTCAGCCGGCCGAGGAGGCGACTTGGGAGACCGAGCAGGATATGCGCAGCCAGTACCCTTACCTTTTCACTACTTCAGGTATGTTCTCTATGCTCGTTCGAGGACGAACGAATGCTTAAGTGTAGGAGGATGTGACGACCCGGCCGGTCGTCTTAAGAATTAACGCCCCGATCCCCTATTAACTGCTTCCCCTAAGTTCATTTCTTCTATTTTGGTTTGCCGGGACGTTCGGTGTTGAGTTTCGGAGAGTTTTGGGACAATTAGTCCCTACACGAGAGCTTAAGTGTGGAAAAATGGTCCGTAGTCGGAACAGTGTGAAGATGACCTCGGAATGGAAATCCGATGGTCCCGTTAGCTCCATTAGGTGATTTTGGGGTTGGGAGCGTGTTCGGAATGTATTTTGGAAGTCCGTAGCTCATTTAGGCTTGAAATGTCGAAGTTTGAATTTTTGAAGTTTCCGGTCCGATAGTGAATTTTTGATCCAAGGGCCGGAATGGAATTCCGGAAGTTGCAGTAGCTCCGTCATGTCATTTGAGATGTGTGTGCAAAGTTTCAGGTCATTCGGACGTGTTTTGTTTAGGTTTTTGATCTAAAGCGTATTTGGAAGAAATTTGAAGTTCTTAGGCTTGAATCATTGATTAAATCGGGTTTCCGGTGTTGTTTTAGGTGTTTTAAGGAATGGTACAAGTTTGAATAAGGTGGTATTGGAGTTTTTGGTTGAGGTCCCGGGGGCCTCGGGATGGTTTCGGATGAGCGACGGAAGAATTTTGGAAGTTGAGAGGTAGCAGTTCTGCTGCTTCTGGTATCTTTTCGCTTCTGCGGCTTGGGAACCGCAGGAGCAGAGCCGCAGAAGCGGCCTTGGTCACCGCAGAAGCGAGTAGGGGCATCCTCCTCAAGAACCGCAGAAGCGGTAGGATTTCCGCAGAAGCTGGCCCGCTTCTGCGAGATGGGAACCGCAGAAGCGGAAGGTCGGATTTTTACCACAGAAGTGTCTTGGATTCCGCATAAGCGGGACCGCAGAAGCGGTCCCTTGGCCGCAGAAGCGGTAATCCCTGTTCAGAAATAAGAAATTCGAGGGTTGAGTTCAAAAGATAGAAAAATCAATTGAGAGCTCGGGAGAGGGCGATTCTTGGAGGGTTTTGAAGAGAAGATCATCGGGTAACATTTTCTTAATCCTATTTAGTTGTATTCCATCAATATCTAGTTAAATTCATCATTAGAATTCGAATTTAGGATAAAAAATTGGATAGTTTGGGGAAAACTTCTTAGACCTAACTTTTGGATTTTGAGTGGGCATTTGACCTCTGATTTGGGAGATTTTTATATTGTTAGACTCGTGAGAGTACGAGGGTTCTGAAAATGTGAAAATTATTCGATTCCAAGACGTTGGCCTGAGGGGCGTTTTGGTTATTTTACCTATTTTTGCGCCTTAGCTTTAAATTTAATAGTGGAATCAGTTGTTTGGAATATTACTTATGATATGTAATTGAATTGAATAGATTTGGGCCATTTGGAGTCGGATACTCGTGGAAAAGGCGTGGTTCCTAGTTGATTATTGAGCCGGTTCGAGGTAAGTGGCTTGTCTAACCTTGTGTGGGGGACTTTTCCCCTTAGGATTGTTACTTGATATTTGAGTGCCTTGTACGTGAGGTGACGGGCGCGTACTTGAGTCGATTGATGGAAAATCCGGTTTTTACTTAAGTTATTGAGATTTGGTTTCTTTCTTACTTGCCTTATTCTACTTGAAATTATAACTTGTGCTAGATTAGGAAAAACATGTTTAGTTGACTTGATTGCCTAATTGCTTGAGTTGTTTTGACTTCTACGTGAACCATGCTAGGCTAGTTCTATCTTTATTGTATTTCGTACTTCATTCCTTGGTATATTTCTGGCTGTGGTTGCGCATTTACATTGGGACTACGGATGTGGGATTCAGGTAGCTACCCCTCCCCCCCCCCCCCTATTTGTTTACTTCGGGACTACGGGTTCGATTCCCTGTAGATCCACCTGCACTTTTACTTTGGGACTGCGGGTTAGATTCACGATAGATCCCCCTGCATATTGATGGTTGGACTACGGAACGGTATCCCGGGAGATCCTTCGATTTGGTACATGAGTTGGACTACGGGACGGTATCCCGGGAGATCCACTGGACAGTTGAGGAAGGGCTACAGGACGGTATCCTGGGAGACCCTCATTGTTATTCTTGGTATTGAGCTGTAGTCATTCTGTGTCCATTTTGTTCTTTGTGAAGTTGTTATTATTTCGTTAGCCTGTCTTATCTCACTGTTGTACTCATTATTTCTGTCAGATTTTCATACTGTTAATTAATATTATATTTTACCTCAGTAGGGCCCTGACCTTCCTCGTCACTACCCAACTGAGGTTAGGCTTGGCACTTACTGAGTACCGCTGTGGTGTACTCATGCCCTTCCTGCACATGTTTTTCATGTGCAGATCCAGGTACCTCTTCCCAGGCGCACTATCCTTGAGGCGAGGAGACACACGGAGACTTCGAGGTATATCTGCAGCGTCCGCAGACCGAAGAATCTTCTTCCTTGTTCTAGTTGTAGAGCTGTTATCTTATCATACTTTTGATGTAGATATTCTGGAGATTAGAGTACTTATGGTAATTCTATTAGCCTGTGTTTCCCGTGAGTTTCCGGGTTTTGGGATTGAGTTGTAGACTTCCGCATATCTTTAGAGTTATATTGGCCGGGCGGCCTTATATTGAGTTGTTATTTTTCATATGTTCAGTTTTAATTGATTATTCCTCAAGTTAAAAGGTTATTTCTGCACTGTTAGGCTTACCTAGTTGTAGGAACTAGGTGCCATCACGACATGTTCATGGAGGGTGAACGGGGGTCGTGACAGCCACAAACCGTGCAATCCGTGCACCAATACACAACAATTCAAACTTACTCAAACATAGAAAATGATTCCAATGAGAGAACCCTCCTGCAAGCTCAACAAGTACCACCACAACCGAAATGCTAAAAACCCATCACACACCGTAGAACCACAACACACAAACCTAACACAAAGGACCACATCTCCACATAACCCCGCTGCAATGCGTGACCCCATCAAAAAACTGGTCCATCTGAAAAACCTCCAGCCAGCCTGCTTAAAATCTATAACCACGCGTAACTCGACATCAAGTACACAAGGTGCATGACCATAACCTCGGAGAATCAAATGACACAATTCCACACAAACCCGAAAGAATATAACCAATGTGTTGCGACCAAAAACTCTCACGCAAGTGCACGCGGTCGTCAAGTAATAAAGTGACTAAAAGTCAGATGTCGATCCCACGAGGACATGTGATTAACTATTAACTAAATTAGTCTATCCTAATTATCTAAACAAGAATCAAACCTAGAATTATAAATAATGAACTTTGAACAAAGAAAGAGCAGATTTTTATGATATCAATATAATGAAAACGATCTAGGGTTATGGGCTATCTAACATTCCTATTGTATTCTTCAATTGAATTGACTAACTAATTTATCTAGTTTATTGGTTAACAGGGTTAATATTGCTCATATGAATCTGTCGAGTTCTTACTCGCCTATTCAAGCTAACCTAACTCCTATATGTCTATGGAATTAGAACTAACAAGAACGCATTTATAATACCTGTAAATTAACCAAGCAAGGCAATTAGGTATATGTCTATCCTAACCGCGAATCCGTTCCCCGATGCCCAGGTTCAAGAACTTGCTCTACTCAATCCTATATGTAATCTAGAATTTCCACTTTCGAGTTCAATTCAAGATTCGTAGATAGTATTCAATTGGTGATCAAGCAATCAAATAATTAAGTGCAGGATTAAATAAATAAACCAATATGATAAACTAAGAAATCAAAATCAATATCCGAATAACAATAGTCATGAATGAACCACAACCCTAGAACGTGAAGTTTAGCTCCACATAAACATGGTAGCCAAACAACAAATCATGCAGATAAACATAAAAATTACTAAGTTTGATAGAAGAAAGATGGAACTTGATGAATTCCGGCCTCCACGGCGGCTCTGTACTTGTGTTTTCCTCTCAAAAACGTCCTCCCCTCCAAAATAGGTTTAAGCCCCCTTTTATACAAGTTGGGATCGTGTAAAACCGAAATAACCTTATCCCGAATAAAGTAGGAAAAATCCCCGCGCCGGCCCTGGCGCACAAAGCAGTAACGATTCAAAAACTGCTTGGGAATTCTTTTCAAGTGCTGCCTAACATTTCCTTCGTTTCTCACTTTATTCCCTTAACTTTTCAATTCTTTCCAGTTGTTTCATTTGTCATCTTTTGTAATATTAACCTTTAATCATTATATATTCAATAATTAAATAATTATGAATCTATTCTTGTAGTGTATAAAATACACATAAAATCTCTATTTTGGTCCTAATTTTATCTTCAAAATACCTACACATAAAACAAACTCAATTAAGCACAGACATAGTACAATTTAGTATTAAAATACCAAAATGTAAGGTAAGTAATGCACTAAAAATATATAATTATAGCCAGACATAACTACCCCACACTTAAACGTTGCTCGTCCTCGAGTCAATCAACAATTTATATTTACCACATTTGAAGCACACTACACCAATAACCATGGTTGATAGCAACAATTAAACCTTAGCATGTGCAATCACTTACATTCCCTTTACTTATGCCATACTTCACAAATATTCACAATATAGACAACATGCTCCTAACAATCCTAGCCTCAAAAACCAGCTCAATATCACGACGCATTCATGGCTTGAACACCCAACATCATAGAGAGAAGTCAAATAACGTTAACTATCCCTTGTGAAACCATGTGCCTTCACAACAAGAACAAGAGAGTAAGTTGAATTCATACGTTCAAATCAAATGCGCAAATATATTTTAATGACTCATATATATCAAGAAAATCTCTCCCTCTCACAAAAGAAGTCACATGCATGCAATTGGCACCATAGACTTGCCCTTAATGTAAATCTCTACTAATGGAGGATCGCTCGATTTAAAATCAATTAGAACTTTTCATGGTTGTAATGTAGCCTAAGGGACGGGCAGTATATATTATAGGAATAGTGACTTACCCTCCTAAGCAGTTTAACACATCACAAAATCAACTTTAAGCGCAAATTCTTCAATCTACTTCAATTTGACAAATAATTTCACCCCCAGAAACGTTCCCTTCTTCTTTAAGCGCTACTTTAATTCATATCCAGTAGCAAGAACAAGACAACAATTTATTTATCCATATTTTTCTTTCTTTTTTTCCAGATTTTTCTCTTCTCTTTTTTTTTTCTTTTTCAATTTTCACTAGTGGTGTATTATTTTACAAAATAAGTGCACCTTTCTTTCTTTCATTGGTTCCACTCAAAAGCCACCCCACACTTAGTCTCTTCTTACTTCTTTTAGCACTTATTTTACAATTAAAGTGCTTTATGAGGTAATAGGCTCAAAACAATGTCAATTGAAAATAAAAAAGGGTATAGGGATAAATTTTATTTGTGATAAACAATAAGCTCAAAAGGACCAAAGGAAGCCTAAATTATTTTTGAAACCGAGGATCACCTCAAATTTCGCTTCAACTCACATACTGGGCAAGTTCTAGACACAAGTTCAATACATAGACTACACAAAAACCTCACCACACATGGCACATGACTCACTATGGACAATCCCATTCCGACTCTCAACAAATTTAAGTATTCACAAAGCCACGATATATTAAGAATTAAGCACAAAGTGACATAAGTCAAGTAAATGCGACATAGGCGTCACAAAACATGTTATCCAACTAAGCAAGGCATCATCAATATTTCAAATCATAGGGAAGATACTACACATGCCAAAGCTTAATTATGCCACTATCAAACAAGTCAAAGGAACCTAAGTTCATCACCCTTCCTTCTTTTATTCCCTAAATTCTAATCTACTCTAAAAAAATATAAAAATATAAAAGGAAAAACTACTAGGTTCAAACTACATCACATGGAAAAGAACCGAGGCACAAAGAAAAACCACGGGGGATTATTACTACCTAAAGGAAACTAAAAGACATATTTTTGGATTTTTCTATTTTTCACCCTTTTTTTATTTTTTTATTGGACCTTAATCCCTCAAGAAAGCTGTCCACAAAATCCATCGTCAAAAAAAGTCCAATTTTTTTTTTTTGAATTTTTTTTTCGATGTTTTGGATTTTTCACATTTAAAAAACAAATTAAGCTACTATAACTACTACTAAATTACTACACAACTACAAAAATAAAAAATAAGAAGCTAAAATAAAAAATAAGGAGTTAACATTTTTACTAACAAACTACTACTAATTATCTAAAGGAATTCTCACACCCCACACTTAAAAGAGTGCAATGTCCCCAATGCACAAATAAAATAAAAATAACAAGGGTGAACAAGTAACTCCCTGAAAGGCCAAAGGCCGAAGCAATAGCAGCTCACGGGATACTTAGACTTCTCCCAAGGATGGCTCTTTGTGTGGCACCCCACACTTAGTTCTCACCATCTAACTCGCTTTTGCACTCTTTCAATGGCCGCGCTTCCTATAGATATAATCCTACGAAATAAAAATAAATACTACAAAAATAATATAATAAAAGTAAAATAAACAGTGATAAAAGAAAGTAGTAAAGCTGGGTTGCCTCCCAACAAGCGCCTAATTTAACGTCGCGGCACGACGTGAACCATTTTTTCCACCACCTTGAACTTATGAATTGTACCCCTAACATGGCATCCAGTCTGTGGTTGTTTTCCTTTGGTGGGGATACAAAAATAAAAAGGTCAAGCAATAAATTTTTCACTCTATACTTCCTATCCTTTATATGAGGAATGTAATTTTTTCTCTCTGGCACAACAAATCCAAGAATGTAAGCAGCCTGTTCCTCTTCAATTGACTCCTCCAAAGGCTCAGATGACTCTATTTCCATGTCATCATCCAAACACAATGTCAAAAAATATTTAGAATGAGAACCAACACGCCCCAACTTTGGAATTGTATTACTATTTATATCCTCATAATTACATGCACTAGAGTCTTCAAATATAACATTATCTACTCCCTCATATGACCCTAGAACACTCTTCCCAACATTGACATCCTCAAGAAAAATATGGTCTAATGATTGGTATTCTCGTTTTAGCTCCTCAATTTGGTCTAGAAGATTTTTTTCAGCTTCACGCAACTCATTATTAAATTGTTGGGCGTTACACGCATCAACCTTTGCACTCAAATCTGCATCTAATTATGTACAGCCAAGCCAAAATTATCAATTTTATGTGCAAGTTCATCTCTCTCCTTAGACCAATCATTCACCAATGTTGTTAAGACAACGTCGTTCTGCATATTCGCCTAATCGAGAATATACATCCCAATACCAACCCTTACTCCCATATTCATATTCAGACCTCCCAGAGTTCAAGTCATGACAAGCCCAAAAAGACGAGCCATAAAAGTCTTCCGTCAACCAAACGTCTTCATCAATAACCTTACCTCCGGATATTTCATCCCCGAATGTTATGTTGAGAGAACTAGAAACACACTAAAAGAAAAATCAGATTGTTATAAAACTTAAAATACTTACAAAAAGAAAAAAAAAGTCAACAAAACTTGTAAAGATAAAAGTAAAAGTCTAATCTAGAAAAATAGCTAATTTCTAAGTCCCCGGCAACGGCGCCAAAAACTTGTTGCAGCCAAACGCACACGCAAGTATACGCGGTCGTCAAGTAATAAAGTGATTAAAAGTTGGATGTCGAACCCACGAGGACTTGTGATTAGCTATTAACTAAATTAGACTATCCTATTTATCTAAACAAGTATCAAACCTAGAAGTATTTTATTCTAAACTAATTAAATTAAGAAATATAAATAATGAACTTTGAACAGAGAAAGAGCAGATTTCTAAGATATCAATGTAATGAAAACGATCTAGGGTTATGGTCTATCTAACACTCCTATTGTATTCTTCAATTGAATTGACTAACTAATTTATCTAGTTTATTGGTTAACAGGGTTAATATTGCTCATATGAGTCTGTCGAGTTCTTACTCGCCTATTCAAGCTAACCTATCTCCTATATGTCTATGGAATTAGAACTAACAAGAACGCATTTATAATTCCTGTAAATTAAACAAGCAAGGCAATTAGGTATATGTCTATTCTAACTGCGAATCCGTTCCCCGATGCCCAGGTTCAAGAACTTGCTCTACACAATCCTATATGCAATCTAGAATTCCCACTTTCGACTTCAATCGAAGATTCGTAGATAGTATTCAATTGGTGATCAAGCAATCAAATAATTAAGTGCAGGATTAAATAAATAAACCAATATGATAAACTAAGAAATCAAAATCAATATCCGAATAACAGTAGTCATGAAAAAACCATAACCCTAGAACGTGAAGTTTAGCTCCACATAGACATGGTAGCCAAACAACAAATCATGCAGATAAACATAAAAATTACTAAGTTTGGTGGAAGAAAGATGGAACTTGATGAATTCCGGCCTCCACGACGGCTCTATGCTTGTGTTTTCCTCTCAAAAACGTCCTTCCCCTCCAAAATAGGTTTAGGACCCCTTTTATACAAGTTGAGACCGTGAAGAACCGAAATAACCTGTAGCGACCCGACTGGTCGTTTTGCATTTCCAAACCCCGTTCCCTTAAATAATACTTTCCGCACTTGCTTTAGCTAATTTATGACTTGCGGGGACGGGTGGTTCGGAAGTTAGAAGAGTTTTGAGCAAGAATAAGCCTAGTTGTTTCTTTAAGTTTCTTTAAAAAGGCCAAGTTTGACTTCGGTCAACATTTTGGGGAAACGGACCCGGAATCGTGATTTGGCAATTTCTGAGGGTCCGCGGGAAAATATGTGACCTGGGCATATGCCCGGAATCGAATTCCGAGGTCCCTAGCCCGAGTAATGAATTTTTTTCGTGAAATTGTTAAGTTAAAGTTTCAAAGATTTAAATAAACTAAGAAATCATTGTTTTCATAGGTATCGGGTTCGGATTTCAATTTTGAAACTGGGTAGAAGTCCAAAATATCAGTTAAGACCTACCCGTAAAATTGGGTGTCCATCCGAGTAGTTTAAGGGCGTTTTGACCCGTTGAAGGAGAATTAAGAACTTCAAGTTCAATAAAATGATTCATTTGGTTTTGGGGGTTGATTCCTCGATTTAGCGTTGTTTTGAGTGTTTCGAGGGTTCGAGTAGGTCCGCCTCGTGATTTCAGACTTGTCGGTATGTTCGGGCGGGGCTCGGGAGCCCCGAGCGTCAAATGGTCGAGGTTCGAGTGAAGTTGAAAACTTAGGAAGAATCCTCATCTGTTGCTTCTGTCATAACCGCTTCTGCGGCTCTTGGACCGCAGAAGCGGTCGTTTATCGCAGAAGCAGAAGGGGCCAGGCCCAGGGGAAACCGCAGGAGCGGACCCCTGACCGCAGAAGCGGTCCATCCGCCCAGGCCCAGAACCGCAGAAGCGGTGGCCTTTCCGCTTAAGCGGCCTCGCAGAAGCGAGGTTTAAATCGCAGAAGCGGCCCAGTCCCTTTGGCCTTTTCCGCACAAGCGGCTCACTTCCGCATAAGCGGAACCCGCAGAAGCGGGATTCCTTCCGCAGAAGCGGAAATCACTGGGGGCAGAAGGGTTCATTAATACGAACCCAAACTCATTTCTCTCATTTCTCACTACACACTTGGGCGATTTTGGGGGTTTCAAAGAAAGTGTTTCCACATATCATTGCAAGGTAAGTAATTCCCACCCACTTTTAGTTCAAATACATAAACATTAGGTAGATTTAACACTAAAATTAGGTAAAAATCAAGAGATTAGAGTTAGACCTAGGGTTTAGTCAAACTAAGATTCAATCCTATAATTTACCATGAAATGAACTAGAAACCACATATTTGTGATCCTTAGGTGATAGAGAACAACTTCCTTCGAAAAATATTAGAATCCGGGTATGTGGGCCCGGGGTCGGAGATTAGGAAAACTTGTATTTATGGTTAGGAAATTGCTTAAACAATTAGAATTTAACCTTGTAAGCCTTATTTACTAGTTCTTGCCTCTTTTAATTAGTTTGGGATTGTCCGGCTACGAATTGAGGGTTTGGGCCTATTTTTGATATCGGAAGTGCACTTCGGAGCGAGGTGAGTCTCCTTTCTAACCTCGTAAGAGGGAATTGTCCCCTTAGGATTAATGTTTGAGTGTTTGTTGCTAAATGCGGGGACTACGCACGCGTTAGGTGACGAGAGCCCGTGCGTAGCTACTACTATGATAAATGTCCGGGTAGCTTAGGGCCTACAACATGCCTATTAAATATATCTCTTATGTTAAATCGTTGTTATGAACATCTAGCGTGTACTAGAGATTTAAAGGGGATAGGAGCATACTTGTATAGTTAATTAAGTTTGATTTGGTATTCTTGACCATTTATGTGCCATGTGTGTGAACTTGATATTTCATCCTTATTTGTGGATCGGGCCGATCGCCTCGGTATGAATAGATGCATCTATAGGCGCGTCGTCGATCCTCGGCAAGTGCACAGTTTATTTCTGTTGGATCGGGCCGTCGCCTCGGTATTATGTGCGCATGTAAATTGTGGAAAAGCCTATACATGCTTTAATTTGCCATTATCTCCTATGATAAATTATAAACTTGATGCTGTAAAGTTCTTGACTTACACCACTTGCCATAAACTGTTGATACTTGTAAATTTCATGATTTGAATACATCATACTTATATATATATATATATATATATATATATTAATTGACCTTAGTAAGTATCGAGTCGACCTCTCGTCTCTACTTCTTCGAGATTAGACGGGATACTTACTGGGTACATATTGTTTATGTACTCATGCTACACTTCTGTACTTAAATGTACAGGATTTGAGGCAGGTGGATCCGGACATCACTCTGGTGCATATCAGTGAGCGCATCTGGGACTTCTACGGTGAGCTGCACTCCCTTCTTGCCAATCCGCAGCCGAAGAAGTCGTCCTTGTATTTTTTTTGTTGTTGTTTATGTCTATCCTGATTCAGACAGTAGGATAGGGCATTATTCATTTTGTGTATATTCTACTAGTTGCCCGTAGCTTGTGACACCAGGTTCTGGCACACACAGTTGTAGACGTCATTTTGGGTTGTATAACTGTCCTTACATTTTATTGATCTTTACTGGTTTATAACTTCAATTGGGAGAAAAATCTATTATAATAGTTTTTGGTAAGGATAAAATGAGAATTTAATTATACTTCCGCGTTGGCTGGCCTGACAAATGGTGTCGGGCGCCATCATGACCTATTATGAAAAATGGATCGTGACATAACCTTATCCCAAATAAAGTAGGAAAAATCCCCGCTTCGAGCGTCCAGGGCAGCGCCTAGCGCTGGCCCTGGCGCACAAAGCAGTAACGATTCAAAAACTGCTTGGGCATTCTTTTCAAGTGCTGCCTAACTTTTCCTTCGTTTCTCATTTTATTCCCTTAACTTTTCAATTCTTTCCAGTTATTTCATTTGTCATATTTTGTAATATTAACCTTTAATCATTATATATTCAATAATTAAATAATCATGAATCTATTCTTGTAGTGTATAAAATACACATAAAATCTCTACTTTGCTCCTAATTTTATCTTCAAAGTACCTACCCATAAAACAAACTCAATTAAGCACAGACATAGTACAATTTAGTATTAAAATACCAAAATGTAAGGTAAGTAATACATTAAAAATATATAATTATAGCCAGACATCACTACCCCACACTTAAACGTTGCTCGTCCTCGAGTCAATCAACAATTTATATTTACCACATTTGAAGCACATTACACCAATAACCATAGTAGATAGCAACAATTAAACCTTAGCATGTGCAATCACTTACATTCCCTTTACTTATGCCATACTTCACAAATATTCACAACAAAGACAACATGCTCATAACAATCCTAGCGTCAAAAACCAGCTCAATGTCACGATGCATTCATGGCTTGAACACCCAACATCATAGAGAGAAGTCAAATAACGTTAACTATCCCTTGTGAAACCATGTGCCCTTACAACAAGAACAAGAGAGTAAGTTGAATCCATACGTTCAAATCAAATGCGCAAATATATTTTAATGACTCATATATATCAAGAAAATCTCTCACTCTCACAAAAGAAGTCACATGCATGCAATTGGCACCATAGGCTTGCCATTAATGTAAATATCTACTAATCGAGAATCACTCGATTTAAAATCAATTAGGACTTTTCATGGTTGTAATGTGGCCTAAGGGACGGGCAGTATATATTATAGGAATAGTGACTCACCCTCCTAAGCACTTTAACACATCACAAAATCAACTTTAAGCGCAAATTCTTCAATCTACTTCAATTTGACAAATAATTTCACCCCCAGAAACGTTCCCTTCTTCTTTAAGCGCTACTTTAATTCATATTCACTAGCAAGAACAAGACAACAATTTATTTATCCATATTTTTCTTTCTTTTTTTTTCCAGATTTTTCTCTTCTCTTTTTTTTTCTTTTTCAATTTTCGCTAGTGGTGTATTATTTTACAAAATAAGTGCACCTTTCTTTCTTTCATTGGTTCCACTCAAAAGCCACCGCACACTTAGTCTCTTCTTACTTCTTTTAGTGCCCATTTTACAGTTAAAGTGCTTTAAGAGGTAAAAGGCTCAAAACAATGTCAATTGAGAATAAAAAAGGGTATAGCTTGTAATGTGGATTCCAAATAAAAGTCTATAGGCTCAAAAAGGTTAACTAGGGATAAATTTTATTTGTGATAAGCAATAAGCTCAAAAAGATCAAAGGAAGCCTAAAATTATTTTTTAAACCGAGTATCACCTCAAATTTCGCTTCAACTCACATACCGGGCAAGTTCTAAACACAAGTACAATACATAGACTACACAAAAACCTCACCACACATGGCACATGACTCACTATGGACAATCCCATTCCGACTCTCAACAAATATAAGTATTCACAAAGCCACGAGATATTAAGCATTAAGCACAAAGTGACATAAGTCAAGTAAATGAGACATAGGCGTCACAAAATATGTTATCCAACTAAGCAAGGCATCATCAATAATTTCAAATCATAAGGAAGATACTACACATGCCAAAGCTTAAATATGCTACTATCAAACAAGTCAAAGGAACCTAAGTTCATCACCCTTCCTCCTTTTATTCCCTAAATTCTAATCTACTCTAAAAAAAATAAAAAAATATAAAAGGAAAAACTACTAGGTTCAAACTACATCCCATGGAAAAGAACCGAGGCACAAAGAAAAATCACAGGGGATTATTACTACCTAAAGGAAACAAAAAGACATATTTTTGGATTTTTCTATTTTTCACCCTTTTTTTCTTTTTTTTTTGGACCTTAATCCCTCAAGAAAGCTGTCCACAAAATCCATCGTCGGGAAAAGTCCAAATTTTTTTTTTGAACTTTTTTTTTTTCGATGTTTCGGATTTTTCACATTAAAAAAAAAATTAAGCTACTATAACTACTACTAAATTACTACACAACTACAAAAATAAAAAATAAGAAGCTAAAATAAAAAATAAGGAGTTAACATTTTTACTAACAAACTACTAGTAATTATCTAAAGGAATTCTCACACCCCACACATAAAATAGTGCAATGTCCCCAATGCACAAATAAAATAAAAATAACACAAATAACTCCCTAAAAGGCCAAAGGCCGAAGCAATAGCAGCTCACGGGATACTCAGACTTCTCCCAAGGATGGTCCTTTGTGTGGCACCCCACATTTAGTTCTCACCATCTAACTCGCTTTTGTACTCTTTCAATGGCTCCGCTTCCTATTCTTATAATCCTACAAAACAAAAATAAATACTACAAAAATAATATAATAAAAATAAAATAAACAATAATAAAAGAAAGTAGTAAAGCTGGGTTGCCTCCCAACGAGCGCCTAATTTAACGTGGCGGCACGACGTGAACCACTTTTTCCTCCACCTTGAACTTATAAATTGTACCCCTAACATGGAATCCAATTTGTGGTTGTGCTCTTTTGGTGGGGATACAAAAATAAATAGGCCAAGCAATAAATTTTTCACTCTATACTTCCTGGCCTTTATATGAGGAATGTAATTTTTTCTCTCTGGCACAACAAATCCAAGAATGTAAGCAGCCTGTTCCTCTTCCATTGACTCCTCCAAAGGCTCAGATGACTCGATTTCCATGACATCATCCAAACACAATGTCGAAAAATATTTAGAATGAGAACCAATACGCCCCAACTTTGGAATTGTATTACTATTTATATCATCATAATTACATGCACTAGAGTCTTCAAATATAACATTATCTACTCCCTCATATGACTCTAGAACACTCTTCCTAACATTGACATCCTCAAGAAAAATATGGTATAATGATTGGTATTCTCGTTTTAGCTCCTCAATTTGATCTAGAATATTTTTTTCAACTTCACACAACTCATTATTAAATTGTTGGGCGTTACACGCATCAACCTTTGCACTCAAATCTGCATCTAAGTTATGTACAGCCAAGCCAAAATTATCAATTTTATGTGCAAGTTCATCTCTCTCCTTAGACCAATCATTCACCAACGTTGTTAGAAGACAACGTCGTTCCGCATATTCGCCTAATCGAGAATATACATCCCAATACCAACCCTTACTCCCATATTCATATTCAGACCTCCCAGAGTTCAAGTCATGACAAGCCCAAAAAGACGGGCCATAAAAGTCTTCCGTCAACCGAACGTCTTCATCAATAACCTTACCTCCGGATATTTCATCCCTGAATGTCATGTTGAGAGAACTAGAAACACACTAAAAGAAAAATCAGATTGTTATAAACTTAAAATACTTACAAAAAGAAAAAAAAAGTCAAGAAAACTTGTAAAGATAAAAGTAAAAGTCTAATCTAGAAAAATAGCTAATTTCTAAGTCCCCGGCAACGGCGCCAAAAACTTGTTGCAGCCAAACGCACACGCAAGTATCAAACCTAGAAGTATTTGATTCTAAACTAATTAAATTAAAAAATATAAATAATGAACTTTGAACAGAGAAAGAGCAGACTTTTATGAAATCAATGTAATGAAAACGATCTAGGGTTATCGGCTATCTAACATTCCTATTGTATTTTTCAATTGAATTGACTAACTAATTTATGTAGTTTATTAGTTAACAGGGTTAATATTGCTCATATGAATCTGTCGAGTTCTTACTCGCCTATTCAGCTAACCTAACTCCTATATGTCTATGGAACTAGAACTAACAAGAACGCATTTATAATTCCTGTAAATTAACCAAGCAAGGCAATTAGGTATATGTCTATCCTAACCGAGAATTCGTTCCCCGTTGCCCAGGTTCAAGAACTTGCTCTACACAATCCTATATGCAATCTAGAATTCCCACTTTCGAGTTCAATTCAAGATTCGTAGATAGTATTCAATTGGTGATCAAGCAATCAAATAATTAAGTGCAGGATTAAATAAATAAACCAATATGATAAACTAAGAACTCAAAATCAATATCCGAATAACAATAGTCATGAAAGAACCACAACCCTAGAACGTGAAGTTTAGCTCCACATAGACATGGTAGCCAAACAACATATCATGCAGATAAACATAAAAATTACTAAGTTTGGTGGAAGAAAGATGGAACTTGATGAATTCCGGCCTCCACGGCGGCTTTGTACTTGTGTTTTCCTCTCAAAAACGTCCTCCCATTCCAAAATAAGTTTAGGATCCCTTTTATATGAGTTGGGACCGTGTAAAACCGAAATAACCTTGTCCCGAATAAAGTAGGAAAAATCCCCGCTCCGAGCGTCCAGGGCAGCGCCTAGCGCTGGCCCTGGCGCATAAAGCAGTAACGATTCAAAAACTGCTTGAGCATTCTTTTCAAGTGCTGCCTAACCTTTCCTTCGTTTCTCATTTTATTCCCTTAACTTTTCAATTCTTTCCAGTTGTTTCATTTGTCATCTTTTGTAATATTAACCTTTAATCATTATATATTCAATAATTAAATTATCATGAATCTATTCTTGTAGTATATAAAATACACATAAAATCTCTACTTTGCTCCTAATTTTATCTTCAAAGTACCTACACATAAAATAAACTCAATTAAGCACAGACATAGTACAATTTAGTATTAAAATACCAAAATGTAAGGTAAGTAATACACTAAAAATATATAGTTATAGCACGACATCACAATGCGCAATCAATCGTGCACCACCCAAATACCCATCTCGCTCAAATTCCGCTATAAGACCCAGATAGAACTGCACCATGTGTGCATATAACTAACGAATCATAGTCCCTCGTGGCATAGAAGAGTAACTCACATAACATATCATAACACGAATAAGCTCAACAACAACTGAATGGCACATCCCTCAACAATAGTAGTACGGGTCAACCAATCTGACCCGGTGTAGAATGCACATCCTCATTAGGCCTATCAATGGACCCCAAATCAACTCCGGTCACCTACAAATAGATAAATAACCATCTGAAAGTCCATAATAACTGAATCATAAACATACTATCATCTGGCTACCTTTGGCCACAACTACAGTCCACAACCACTATACAATCTGCTCCTTAGAACTACCAGTCTCCATACCTATAGAACACACAAATCACCATATCTGATCCCAACTCCACCGCCCGAATGTCTAACACATCTCTCATATACGATCATTCCACGAGGAATACTTCTATAATTCTTTCGTGCCACATAGAAAAATCTGAATATCAGCATTCAATCAACTAGGCGAGCACCACAATACCAATGAAGCATCCATAAGTCAAAACACAATACGCCTTCTGAAATGCGCACTCTTCTCAGGAAATACCAAGTAGTAATAGAATTTATCTAGACATTTAAAATCGTCCATGTTGTCTAAGAATTCATGAACTTCCCTTCAAAACTGAACCATGACCTTGTACATGCAACTCTTAATCCTACACAGCACGCCGCATCTATCATGCATTATATGAAAAGTCCGAGAATCTCATAATCAATCTTTAAGTCACCAGTAGAATACATACCCGATTAGCCAGAAACCTTCCGTTTGATCCCATCCAGGAGAAAATCACAATACGCAACATGCTGCTCACGCCTTTAGGAAATATCCATCTCAAATTGTGATAGAAATCATCGAGATCTCTTTAGGATCCATTCGCACATAGCCAAGCTATTAAAATCGAATCCCTCTAACTCAACCAAGCCATGCAGGTCACCAAAACCCAAGAACATTTCCATAAAACACCTGTAGAAAATTACCACATCATAGTACCCAAAGAACCGATCATATCCATTACCGTGATGATTTAACCTACTACCAAGCTGTCTTATTTCTCTAAGCTCCCTCCAAATTGCCTTCAAATTGATACTTCCCCTTGCTAGAACACCGTGATCCTTAACCAAAACTTCCCCACGAACTCTAGCATAAAACCATACCGCCCTAAGGCCCATAAGCCGCTGAATTCTCTCTCAAGCACCTCAAAAGTACTACAACCAAGATACCCGCTCTGAAGAGACCTTCTGCGAACCCAAAACTGTTTTCCCTCACCTCCTTGATACTGAAGTTTATAATCCATAATGTTATAGAAATGCCACAAGTCTCGACACCATCCAACTTAAATCTCAAATTCTAGCCATATGCAAATCCAAAAAATTCTCAATTGCTACACATAAATCTTGAATCCATTAGAACCGTCTCGAGATTCATCCACTCTGCTCAAATCCTAATTTCACCGCCCAAATGGGCCGAACGACCTATGCCCCATTAGCACGACGACACCCAAAGAAGTAATCCCTACCTTAATGCAATCAAGTAAATTCCTACTCCATGCATATTACTTCCTTCATAGATAAGCACTCAATCATTCCATGAATTTTCATATACCCATAGAGTGTAATACAACCCGTATCTAAAAATTCCCTTACTCGAGTCATCCTCGATCTCAACCTCTACAAGTCATAACTGATTCACAAGCATACCTCAAACTGAAACCAATACAACATATAACTGTGCAATCAACTCGTCGATAGCAAACTTCCCCACTTGGCTCAAAGCCATGGAATAAAATATCTAATAACTTACAATAACCATACCCTATTACTGCCATAATATTGCAGTGAGATCAAACTAAATCCTTCATAAGCTCATGTAACACAAACCATCTAATACCTCAAATCATCTGAAAATCTCGCATTCATCCTCGTGACGATCATGTCAACTATTTCAACCGATTAGAACTCAAATTGCACAATTATAACCCACTAGTAGAATAGAAAGCCTCCACAAAACATCATAAGAATCACACATCCGTAGATTGCATCGTAGATTATAACCACCTGCTTAGCCTCAAACTGACATCTCTTTATACCCTTTTCACAGCCACAACTACTACGCAATCACTTAATCTTCCTGAGTCTGAGCCTATTAACAAGCCCATGAGAATCTAATTTGTTCCACAACTAAGCAACATGAAATATCCTTCAATATACTCATGAATCGAGACTATACGTCACATCAAGACATAAATCAAGCACCCAATGGTCCTTTTACATCTCAAGCAAACTCTTCTCAACACCTTCGAACCATCCAAACACATCCCACAGTCACATCAAACACATCATATAGCCATCCAATCACTTATCGAGCCACACACTCCACTCACAGGGACACTACCGGACATATACGTCCAAAAGGACGTGCTCACACAATCAAAATCCCCGTGCTCAAGCTACAGTCAAAACCCGTCATCAAGCCTTCCACACTAGCCCATCATCAGCACAAAGAAATCATATCTCGCATCTCGTCCATGGAATCGCAAGTCGTCGATGCACAACTAATGCTGAGCGCTCACATGCGTATACAAATGCGTGGAAAGAATTCAAAGGGTTACGCTTCAAGATGAATCAATGACGCACGATAAGGAAAGAAAGATGGGAAGTATATCCTAAATATCCTATAGCCTCTCAAAGATAGGTATGGACGTCATCATATCGATCCACAAGACTCTACTAGACACTTGTAGAACCTATGAACCTATAGCTCTGATAACAATCTATCACGACCCGAAATCGAACTAGTCGTGATGGCACCTAACCCAACCCGTTAGGTAAGCCAATTAACAACTAACCGGTTCCAATAAAATATAATGAGACAATAATTAAAAGAAAATATCTGAATCTAATACATTTTTTAAGGACTGGTAGTACAAATCATGAGCTTCTAAGATAAGATTTTACAAAGCCGGTATGAAGTAAATACATTGTCTGTTCGAAGTGTACATAAACAGATTTTTATTAATCTAAGGCTATCATGAACAAAAGGCAGCTACAATCGGAACGCAGGTGCGTCTTCAAATCCAGCTCCCACTGAACACTACAATATCATTAGCCAACATCTACATGCAAGGTGCAGAAGTATAGTATGAGTACAACCGACACCATATACTCAATAAATAATAAACCTAACCTTAGGTTGATAGTAGTGATGAGCTGGAACAAAGGTCGGGTCTAACATCCAATAGCCAACAATAGTTCATAACAACTTAATGCAAAATAATAAAAGAAGTAACTCTAAGACAAAATGTTCAGCTTAATCATGGTTCCCGAAAATAGTTCCTCTTTTCAAGTATATCAGTGAAAATCCAAGACTTTTTCCGAAATTGCTAAAAATATGAGTAAGTTTGAAAACTGTAATTTTTCCCAAAAATAAATCTTCCACGGTAAATGTTTCATTTTCAAATGGCATGAGGAAAATACATCTGTATGCCTATATGTCAATATTTGTGAGAAGTCATGAATGACGTGATACCGTACATCATAAGGAATAAATGCATCTCTATGCCTGTATATCATATGTGTGAGAAGTCATGAATGACGTGATAGTGTACAACATGAGGAATAAATGCATCTCTATGCCTGTATGTCATATGTGCATGTCAATGCCATGTACCTCAGAGATGAACTCATGTACTCACAAATCTCAAAGTACTCAATCTCATAGTCTCACACTTTCCACTCAACATGCTCAACCACTCAGTATTGTATATGGCCAATCCGGCCTAGTAAAGATCCATCTCGGAATATATACATCAACTGACCATCGGTCACTCAGTAATGAGTAGGGCCAAATCCAGCCCATAGGGAAGATCCATCCCAAGGTATATAAATGCTTCGGACAAGATCCATGTCTAGAGCAGGTCCATCCCTCAATATAATCAACCGCACTCACTAGGGGTATGTGTAGACACCGAAAGGGCTCCTTCAGCCCAAGCGCAATATCAAGCCAATCATGGCATAAATCAATGATACCCATTACGGTCCGATCCACATATATACAGTCATAAGGCTCATTGTGGCGTGCAACTCGATCAACATATATTCATATATCACTCACAGCTTCGGCCATCGGCCTTACTCAGTCATCAATATCTCCAGTCTCTCGGGCTCACAATTTCATAAAACTAGCCCAAAATATTGATATGATCTGTCAATAAATGGTAAAAGCGACTGATATATGATATGCATATGAATGCGTATGACTAAGATGTAATGCAATGAAAGCAAATAACTCAACATCAGAAATGACCTCAGTGGGTCCCAATAGGATAAACATATAGCCTACACATAGTTTCTAACATGGATCACAACTCAATAACTCAAGTACGTAAAATTTCATGGTTACAGGTAAGACCAGGTAACTACACAGTACCACAGAAATAATAATATCAAAATTCACACGGTGCACGCCCACACGCCCGTCACCTAGCATGTGCGTCACCTCAACACCAACCACAAACACGTAATTCGAGGTTTCATACCCTCAGCACCAAGTTAGAAGTGTTACTTCAAAAAAGACAAATTCCAATACCGAGCAAGCCAAATGATGCTACAAAAATACCATCACACCCGTACCGACCTCCGAACGGCTCAAAACTAGCCAAAAGCAACTCAAATACATCAAATAATGTCAAATGAAACAAACCCATGGATAAATGTTGAATCTCTAATCAAAAGCCTAAAATCATCCAAGAGTTCAACCCGTGCCCTCACCTCGGAACCCGACAAAACTCACAAAATCTGACAACCCATTCAATGACGAGTCCAACCATACTATTTTCACAGTTTCACTCAAATCCGACTCCAAATAGATGTTCAAAACTCAAAAATTCACATTATGAAACTTTAGGCTAAAACCCCCAATTTCTCTTTAAAATTCATCAACCAGTTGCCAAAAATGAAGATAGATTCATGAAATAAGATCAAAACCAAGTATAGAATACTTACCCCAATCATTGTGATGAAAATTTCTCCAAAAATAGCCTCAATCCGAGTATCACATCTCAAAATATGCTAAAATAACCAAAACCTCAATTTTATAGCTTCTTCCGAGCAGTTTCCGCATTTGCGGACAAATCGTCGCATCTACGACCACCGTTTCTGCGTTAAATGTTTCGCTTTTGGGAAGAACCCCTGACCAGCAACCATCGCTTATGCGATCTTTAACCCGCTTCTGCGACCATGGTTATGCGCAGTTGAGCTGCATCTGCGCTTGCGCAGGTGCGCCCAAGCACCCGCACCTGCGATCCTCACAGATCCCCTTCATGCTTCTACGATGACATTGCCGCTTTTGCGGCTCCGTACCTGCGCCAGAACCAATAGCCTCAGCAATTCAACATGAAATGAAAATGATCCGAACCTTGTCCGAAACTCACCCGAGCCACTCGGGACCCCGTCCAAATATACCAACAAGTCCCATAACATAACACGGACCTACTCGAGGCCACAAATCACACCTAACAACATCGAAATAATGAATCGCACCTCAATTAGAACTTGAAGAACATTGAACTTTTTAACTTCCAAAATTCGTACCGAAACATAGAAAATCAATCCGGAATGAACCCAAATATTGCACACATGTCCCAAATGACATAATGAAGCTATTCCGATTCCTGGAACCACAATTTGAATCGATATCCTCAAAGTCAACTCTCGATCAAACTTATGAACTTTCTAAACCTTCAATTTTCCAACATTCACCAATTTGTGCCGAAACCTTCTAGAAATATCCAAATGCAACTCCGGGCACACGCCCGAGTTCAAAATTAACATCCTTCCCTAACGGAACCATCAAAACTCCGTTCCGGAGTCAAATTCAGAAAAAGTCAAACTTGGTCTACTCTTCCAACTTAAAGCTTTAACAATGAAATAAATTCTTCCAAATCGATTCCGAATAACCTGAACACCAAAACACACGATTAACATAAGTCATAATACATCATTCAGAGCTACTCATGCTCGTAGACAGTGCAAATGCTCTAAACGACCGGTTGGGTCGTTACAAAAAAAGAAGTTGGAAATAATCTGAGGTGTAAAGTATATGTATGATGGTTTTAATATCTAATATTCATAATTATAGAAATGCAGGATAAGACTGCATACAATAAATCTTTGTGGTCTGGCCTTTCCCGGGATCTCGCGCATACCGGTAACTTAATGCACCGGTAGCCCTTTTTATATTTGTAGAAATGAGCAGTAGCTCATTGGCTGATCTTGAGTCTGAAAGAAACTACTTGTTTTGAAAAGATTTATCTAATAGGTTTTTTAAAAAGTATTTTTAAAGTAGAGCAATTTGTATTTGGCAATTCACTTGAAAAGAAGCACTTGATAAATATATTGTGTTCAACCAATCTATAAAGATGATTTGAGTATCAAAATATGAAAAAGTCAGGCATCATGTAAATTATATATATATATATATATATATATATATAGTATTGAAGATTTCAATCAGTATCAATATAGTTAAACCAAAACAATAACAACAACGACAACAACAACAACAACAACAACAACAACAAAAAGATACCCAGTATAATCTCCCAAGCGGAGTTTGGGAAGGATAGTATGTACGCAGACTTTACTCCTACCTTGAAGGTAAAGAGGTTGTTTCCGATAGACCCTCAGCTCAAGGAAACATGAAAAGAAAGCAATAGCAACAAACAATTAAACCAAAGCAACAAAATTAAAAATTTTGATATATTATTTATTTTTTACATCATAATTTAAATATATCAAATTATCTTATTATTATAAATTAAGAATGCACTCTATGAGGAGGAGATGAGACGGTTAAAAAAATAAAACAAAATAAAAATAAAGGAGAAGAGGATAGGTTGAACTATTAAAATACTAGTACGAGTAGCTTGGAGAGTTGTACATATCTTGAAGAAAGCTGAGGCGGGAATAGAGTTATAGCTTCTTTGGCTAAGCTTCTCTAAATTTAAAATTAATTTTTTTCTTCCAAAAAAGTTGTTTTTCTTTTTATTGAGGTGTTTGGCCAAGATTTTAGAAGGAAAAAAATATTTTTGAGTAGAAGCAGAAGCAGTTTTGGAGAAATAGAAAAAAAGTAATTTCTTTCCAAAGTCACTTTTTTTAAAAACACTTTTGAAAAAAATATACTTAGAGTCACTTTTTAAAAGCGTGGTCAAACACTAATTACTGCTCGAAAATGCTTTTCAAATCATTTAGCTAAAACACAAACTACTTTTCACCAAAAGTACTTCTGAAAAAAAAAAAATACTTATCAACATTAGCTGATTTTGTAAGCTCGGCCAAATCTGCTATTAGTTAAGTGGTTGAAAGTTGGGTTTTCTTCTACACTTTAGTGCCTTGGAGTTTGTCGCTCTACACTTAGACCCTGTTTTGGGGAAATACTGAAATAGTGAGTATGTTAGATCATAGATGGTAGTTGAGTTGTTACATTGAAATTTATGAAAATCTTTTCGGTAGTTATAGTGGGGATTCAATATAAAAGGTAAACTCACAATCATTTTGTTTATATTACTGAATACAAAATATCCCTTTATCTTCATAAAAGTGTAAATCTTTAGTCTAACCCTTAACAATGTTTGTACAACTAATGTAAAGTTCTTAAACTGAGTTAAAAATAACCCAGCTCTATAACTATATATCAAAGCCCAATTGCATAAACTGTTTGAACAAGAATAACCTCAGTTTTATGTATATATATATACATAATGCAGCAATATAAAACTATGTGTTCTAAAACAAGAAAATTAGACAGCAGAAAACTATACAACCAATTCTTTGTCGTCATCGTTTTAAACAATTGACCAGTATATATTGATGCTAATTTCGACTAATTTGATGTCAGAAAACGAAAAGGCAAGCTAACGGTTGCACTTGAATACATTTTGTATCTTAAAGAAAAGCTTTTTGTATCTTCTCCTTCTTTTGTTCAGGTATAAAGTTTGACTTTCATGTGGTTCACTGACACATATAATATACGGAAAAGGGCGAGAACTGTCCCTAACTTATTAGCTTCGGTGTAAAATGTCCTTCGTGCACCTATTTTGCTAATAGTGACCTACTGTTAAAAATCTAGCCTTTTTGTGCTCTCATTTCTAATGAACTACCTTATCAATAAAAAAAAGGATTTGTTAATTCCACGTGGCCATTTTTGACTGGTCATTAAATATGACACACCCCCAATCCATATTTCCGCGCATCCATTACCCATCCAGACCCAACCTATCAAAAATCTTTTTAGCCCCAAAACACTCGATTTCACATCATTTTTCACCTATTTCAATATCTGGACACTACTAACCAAAACAACAACTTCTCTACATCATTATGCAAGCCACAAAGACAACAAAAATAGCTCATGACCATAGTATAAATTTTTTCTATTGCTTCAATTTCAACTCTATAAATTTGAAACTTTCTCCTTCTATGTAGATATATTATTCAAATCTGCTGCTTTACTACCAACCATATCATCGACTGTCTTCCCAAGCTTATTCCTTTCTTGACGAAGGGTACCTAATGAATTTTTTTACTTGTGGATAAACATTGACACATGAGATGGAAGTTCTTCATCGCGTCATTCCCAATAACGTCAACCATTAGTCTCGTAACGAGGACATTTATAGAATCTACGACCACCATTCATAGTCGTGGCGGTAAAATAATTGGCTATTTGTGCACAACACAAGCACGAAAGCCACTTGGGTCGCAAGAAGAAGTAGAGAAAGATTCGACATTTGAAGAAGAAAAAAAGAACTTCAATTTACCAAATTTCGAGTTAAGATATGGGAGATGGGAGATGGGAGATGAGAGATGAGAGGAGAGAATTTGCAGTAATTTGCAGTATAAAATAGGTGAAAATGATATTGAAATCGGATATTTTGGGGCTAAAAGGATTTTTGATGGGTCGGGTCAGTCTGGATGGGTAATGAGTGGGCTTAAATATGATTTGGGGTGTGCCATATTTAATGAATAATCAGAAAAGGCCACATGGAATTAACAATTTTTTTTCTTCTAATGATATGTAATCTGTCAGAAATAAGGGCACAAATAGGCTAGATTTTTAACGGTAGGGTCATTTTTAGCTAAATAGGTGGACGAGGTGCATTTGTAGACTGAAGAGAATAGGTTAGGGGCAGTTCTAGCCATTTTCCGTATAATATAACTAGGCTTTGGTAGTTACAGAAGTACAGAACTTCGTTATTTTTAACTCTGTTTGAGAACTTTACTGGTAGTTTCAAATTCAGTTAAGAGTTAGACTAAAGGCGTACACCTTTGCAAAGATTAGTCTTTTAGGTATGCGCGTTGTGCGTGTATCTAGTCTCAACGAATACAAAATTTAAAGAGGAGTCAAATAAATATCATTTTAATATTTGTGTTTGAGTTATATAATAAAGGTTAGCGAATAAATGTTAAATCATGAAAATAATGATTGTCAATCCTATTAATTTTTTTAAATTAATGTAAATTTTTAACATAGATTTATTTGTTGAAGGAATAATTTAGTTATTAAAAGGTATGGAATTGGATATAACGACGAACTCAACTTTATAGCAATTAACTTCATATAAATTACTCTATAAGTTTTTAGATTGTTAGGTACCTTACATTTTTTTACTTTTTGTTAGGTTTATTTCCAGAACTTCTGTATTTATTTTAAAACTTTCAGAATATTTGATTCTCAAAATTGACATATAGTAATAGGTAACCAAATCTCACGGTAATTTTCAAGATTATTCAAGGTTTCCAAAGCTAAGATCCTCAATGATTTCCAATATAACACTATTAAGTTTTATAAATGTGATGACCCAAAAGGCCATCTTTTGTTTTAGAATTCGATTTCGTATTTTGAGGTCATAAAAATCTCATTTTATCTCTTCTCAATTTGTATGTGTAGTCCGATTTATATCCGGAAAGCTTTTATGTGAAAAAAAATTAAGGAAATAATAATTTTTGGCCTAAAAGTTAAATTTTGTTGACTTCGGTCAACGTTTTGGGTAAACAGACCCGGACCCGGACCCGGACCCGTATTCTGACGATCCCGGTGGGTCCGTAGTAAAATATGGGACCTGGACGTATGTCCGGAATCGAATTCCGAGGTCCCTAGCCCGAGAAATGAATTTTTGTTGAAAATTGTAAGACTGAAATTATAATGGTTTTGAGAAATTGATTAATGTTTTATCTCGTTGGTATCAGGCCTGTATTTTAGTTCCGAAGCCCCGTATAGGTTTAATATAATATTTAAGTCATGTCTGTGAAATTTGGTGAGAAAGGGAACTGATTTGACGTGATTCAGACCTTGGGTTGAGAAAATAGAAGTTTTAAAACTTTCTTGAAAATTTCATGCAATTTGGTGCTAAATTCGTTGTTCTAGGTGTTATTTTGACGATTTGATCGCACGTGCCAGTCCGTATGATGTTTTACGTCTTGTGTAAATGTTTGGTTTGGAGACCGGAGGGCTCGGATAAATTTCGGATGGGCTACGAAATGATTTGGAACTGCTGGTGTTCTTTAGCTGTGTTGCATGCCTCAGACCTCGCAAATACGAGGTCAAGGTTCGCATTTGCGACTATTGTGGAGGTCGCATTTGTGAGGCCTTCATCGCAAATGCAAAGGAAGGTTGGGCCAGCAGTTTTCGCATTTGCGAGGTTACCTTCGCAATTGCGAAGGGAGTCCGGGGAAGGGTCAGGATCGCAAATGCGATCTCTTACTCCCATTTGCGAAGTTCAGTGATCGCAATTGCGAAGGCAGCAGGACTGTGAAGGGCTTCGCAATTGCGGTAGCACCTTCGCATTTGCCAGCTTCCCAATTGCGAAGCTCAGGTTGCAAATGCGACATCTGCAGCTGATAAGTTTAGACTTAGACGAGATTTTTCATTCATTCTCCCATTTTTCAAAACCTAAACTTCAAGAAGCGATTTTCCAAAGGCTAGTTCTTCCCTAAATCAAAGGTATATGATTCTTAACTCATTTCTTTCAATCATTAACTTCTTTTTACAAGATTTTATCCTAGATGGGCCAAACGGGCCGGGCCAAGCGGGCCTGGGTTTAGGCGGGCGGGCTGACGCAGTCCCGGGCCGAACGGGCCAAATGAGTGGAGCCGGCCCACTACGGTCCTAAGCCCACATGGTCCCAGGCTAAATGGGTCGGGCCCGCGGGCCTAAAGGGGCCTAACGTTCCGGGCTATTTTTTTTTATTCTTTTTAATCTAAGGTAATTTTTTGTAAACTATATATGTATATACTAATATAAATTGCTTATATATAGCTATATAAATATATATAGTATGTATAGCATGTATATATAATTATATATTGCCTTATATAATATATAGCTTATATATATTGTATATACTAGCTATATATATTATATATACTATATGTACATACTATATGTACATACAGTTTATGTGTATTATATATATATATATATATATATATATATAGTTCAAATTAAAGTTTACATTTAATACTTGGTATCAAAGCTACAAACTAAAGTTTACATTTAATACTTCAAACTAAGGTTCAATACCTTCAACATAATACTTCAAATTTGTGACGACCCAAAGGGTCATCACCTGTTTTCTCTTTCATTCCGTGCTTCCGAGGCTTTGAAAACCTTACTTTTACTTGCCTCGATTTGCATGCGCAGTCCGGGCGCGTAGCCGGAAAGCTTAAATATGAATTCTGTGTAAAAATGGATGAATTTTGATATTAATATGATTAAAGTTGACTTTGGTCAATATTTTGGGTAAACGGACCCGGACCCGTGATTTGAGGGTCCCGGAGGGTCTGTAAGAAAATAAGGGACTTGGGTGTATGCCCGGAATCGAATTCCGAGGTCCCAAGCTCGAGAAATGAATTTTTGTGTGAAATTGTTTTCTGAAATTAATTAAGGAAAATGGAAAGGAAATTTGATCAGAAGACTACGGTATCGGGCTCGTATTTTGGTTCCGACGCCCGGTACAAGTCTTATATGTGATTAAAGCGTTTTCTGTAAAGTTTGGTTGAAAACGGACGTCATTTGACGTGTTTCGGACTTATAAATGGAAAATTTGTGTTTTATGAAAAGTAGGAAGAAATCATGCGATTTGAGGCTTGATTCTATGTAAATGATGTTATTTTGACGATTTGATCGCACGCATAAGTCCGTAGGATGTTTTTGAGATTGTATGTATATTTGGTTTGGAGCCCCGAGGGCTCGGGTGAGTTTTGGATAGGCCACGGGGTGAAATTTTGGACTTGAGGAATTGCAGGTCTACAGGTTTCGCATTTCCCAAACATTTTTCGCAATTACCAGGATTGTTTGCATTTCCCAAACTTTCTTCGCAATTCCCAGGTTCGCATTTCCCAAACATTTTTCGCAATTGCCAAGCCTGTTCGCATTTCCCAAACTTTCTTCGCAATTCCCAAGTTCGCATTTCCCAAACATTTTTCGCAATTCCCAAGCCTGTTCGCATTTCCCAAACTTTCTTCGCAATTCCAGGTTCGCAATTCCCAAACCATTTTCGCAATTCCCAAGCCTGCTGGGTTCGCAATTGCGAACCCATGTTCGCATTTCCCACATCTGAGACCTGCAATTTTTCATACTTAGACGAATTTTAACCCTCTTTTCTTCATTCTTTCAAAACCCAAACTCCATAGGCGATTTTCCAAGAAACCTATCTTCTCCAAATCATTTGTAAGTCAATTTTTACTAAACTTCTTCAATCTTTAACATCATTAGACATGTTTTTATCTTAAAATCAAGGATTTCCATAGGTGAAAATGGGGATTTTGGGTAGAACTTAGATTTTCTTAAAATTGGGGATTTGGACCTCCATTTGAGGTCCGATTTCAAAACAAAACATAGATATGAACTCGTGGGGGAACGGGTAACCGGGTTTTGATTCGAACCTCGGGTTTTGACCACGTGGGCCCGGGGGCATTTTGGGAATTTTTGAGCAAAACTTTGGGAAAGTCATTTTCATACATTCAAATTGATTCAATTAGCATTTGTTGATACATTCAAGTAATTTGTGACTAGATTCGAGCGGTTTGGTGGTGAATTCGAGGGGTAAAGAATACTAGAGGTTTGAGTTGAGTTTGGAGCATTCGAGGTAAGTGTTTGGTCTAACTTTGGCTTGAGGGAATATGATTAGAGTCTTATTTGCTAATTGCTATTTGTCGAGTACGGTGTATAGGCATGGTGACGAGTATCTATACACTGGTGTCTAGCATGACTGTGTGTCCTTATATTGAGATTATCCTGAATTGTTGTGACTCTTCCATGCTTATTTGATGATTTCTATATATTGTAAAGAGCATGAGACAGAGATTATGAAATGACTCTTGGAGCGATGGCTCGAATGTTAAAGTGAATTATAAGTGAGAAGTGCAAGAAAGTGAAAGAGTTGATTTTCTCCCTTGCCGGGACGTGTTATTGGTTTTGTTGATTTTCTCCCTTGCCGAGATTTAGTTGTGTTGTTATATTTCCCCTTGCCGGGATTGTTGTCACTAGTTGTTACCCCCCTTACCCCTTACTTGTGATTGTTGATAGGGTGAGGTTTTGTTACCTATATATGGATCGGGTTGCACGCCGCAACAATGATAATCGTGGAACGGGTTGCACGCCGCAACAACACTATACATTGTGGATCGGGTTGCACGCCGCAACAACACTATATAATTGTGGATCGGGTTGCACGCCGCAACAACACTATATAATTGGGGATCAGGTTGCACGCCGCAAGAACACTATATAATTGTGGATCGGGTTGCACTATATAATTGTGGATCGGGTTGCACGTCGCAACAACACTGCATATTTATGGTTCGGGTTGCACGCCGAAACAGTGATGATTGAGGACCGGGTTGGACGCTGCAACAGTATTGTATGTGATCGGATCGGGTTGCCCGCCGCAACAAATGATACCTTAAGTGTGTTTACTCCGAATTTAAGTTTATGTTGGCTGTTCTATCCTTAAGTTTAGACTTCTTGTTTTAACTGTTGCCTCCCCACAGCATGATTCCCCCTCCTTGTATAAACTGCTTATTTACTGTTTATTTTCCGCAATATATTTCATAACTGCACAGGTTTATCTGGTAGTCTGGTCTAGCCTCGTCACTACTTCGCCGAGGTTAGGCTAGGCACTTACCAGCACATGGGGTCGGTTGTGCTGATGCTACACTCTGTGCATCTTCTTGCACAGATCACAGCGCCGGAGCAGCAACTTTTGGACAGCAGTAGGAGCGTTGGGAGTTCACTTCAGTCCAGAGATTCCGAGGTAGCCTTGTTGACGTCCGCATGGCCTGGAGTCTCTTCTATCCGTATTTCGTTTGTTGTCCTTGTACCGGAACAAACAGTATTGTATTTTATTCAAACTCTGTTTTTAGTATTCTATAGACGTTCGTGAGTTAGTGACTCCAATCTTGGGTAGATGTTATAATTGAATTTCCGCACTTGTTTTTCGTTTATTTATATTTAGAGCTTCCGCTTTTATATTAAATGTATCATTGCCTTAATATTGTCGAGGTTTGCCTAAAAAGTTAATGATTAATTGGCTTGCCTAGCTCCTATTAGTAGGCGCCATCACGACTCCCGACGGTGGAAAATCCGGGTCGTGACAAGTTGGTATCAGAGCACTAGGTTACGTAGGCCTCACAACTCACGGACAAACTCGGTAGAGTCTGAGGGATCGGTACGGAGACGTCTGTATTTACCCCCCCAGAGGTTGCAGAGTTAGGAAAACTTCACTTTTGTTCTTTCTTGTCGTGCGATTCTGTTTCTCAAATACTGATTGTCTTTCTACTCTGTTCTTTCGCAGATTGCGAGAACATGTGCTTCCTCTTCTACCGTGCAACAGCCCGAGCCCCCAGCAGCAGCTCCTACGAGGGGCAGAGGGCGAGGCCGAGGCCGTGCCAGAGGCCGAGGCCGGGGCAGAGCTCAGCCCCGAGCATCAGTCCCAAAGGTGGAGCCTCATGTTGATTATGATGAGGAGGTTCCAGCCCCAGCAGCTCCGGTGGGCCCAGCTCAGGTCCCAAAGGGGTTTATAGCCACCCCAGTTCTTCAGGACGCTTTGGTCAGGTTGGTAGGCTTTGTGGAGAGCGTCACTAGAGCGGGTTTGCTTCCAGTAGCACCAGCCACTTCTCAGGCTGGAGGAGGGGTTCAGACTCCTGCTACACGTACTCCGGAGCAGGTAGCTCCCCAGGCTCAGGTTCCAGTGGTTCAGCCAGGTGTGGCAGTTCAGCCGGGTATTGTGACTCAGACCGGCGATGAAGCGGCTATGTCCGCAGATGCTTTGTGGAGACTGGATAGGTTCACCAAGCTCTTCACCACTACATTCAGCGGTGCTTCTTCAGAGGACCCCCAGGATTTCTTGTATAGCTGCCATGAGGTTCTTCGGACTATGGGTATTGTGGAGACCAATGGGGTTGACTTCGCCACCTTTCGTCTAGCAGGATCCGCCAAGACTTGGTGGAGGGACTATTGTTTAGCCAGACCAGCAGGGTCGCCATCTCTGACTTGGGACCAGTTTGCAGAGTTTTTTTTGGAGAAGTTTCTCCCAGTTACTCAGCGAGATGCTCTTCGCAGGCAGTTTGAGCGCCTTCAGCAGGGCTCCATGTCAGTCACGCAGTATGAGACCCGGTTCATTGATCTAGCTCACCATGCTATTGTGATACTCCCCACCGAGAGAGAGAGGGTGCGGAGGTTTATTGATGGGTTGATCCAGCCGATTCGTCTCCAGATGGCTATGGGAGCCTGGAGTGAGATTTTGTTTCAGGAGGCGGCCAATGCGGCATGTAGAGTTGAGATGGCTCTTGCACAGGGAGCTGGTCATGGGTCAGATAAGAGGCCCCGTCATGCAGGTAGATTCAGTGATACCTCGTGTGGAGGTAGAGATTCTTATGGTAGAGGCCATCCTCAGAGGCCCTTTCAGTCAGCTCTTCAGGTTTCTCATGGTACTTCAGGCGGTAGTGGGTCTCGGCCGCATTATTCTGATCAGCAGCCTATCAGTGCACCACTGCTTCAGAGCTTCCGAGGTGGTCATTCAGGTCGACAGGGTCAGTCTCAGTCTTCTCAGTTGCAGCATTCAGGCGGGTGCTATGAGTGTGGTGAGTATGGTTACATCAGGGGGCTTGCCCGAGGTTGAGGGGTGCTCAATCACAGCAGCAGGGTCCTCGTCCTATGATTCAGGCAGCAGGTGATCCACAGGTCGCCCAGCTAGCTAGAGGCGGGGGTAGAGGCCATAGAGGTGGAGGTAGAGATCATAGAGGTGGAGCTCGGACCGCCAGAGGTAGAGGCCAGCCAGCAGCCGATCGTCCCAGGGATATGGTTCAGGGAGGTGGGGCCCAGCCCCGGTGTTATGCTCTTCCAGCCAGGCCAGAGGCTGAGTCTTCAGATGCAGTTATTACAGGTACTATTCTGATTTGTGATAGAGATGCCTCAGTGCTATTTGACCCTTGGTCTACGTATTCGTATGTGTCGTCCTATTTTGCACCCTACCTAGTTATGCATAGTGATACTTTGGGTATTCCTGTTTATGTATCTACACCGGTGGGTGATTCTATAGTGGTCGACCGAGTTCATCGTTCCTGTGTGGTAGTGTTTGAGGGTCTTGAAACCCGTGTTGATTTATTGCTTTTAGACATGGTGGATTTTGACGTTATATTAGGGATGGATTGGTTGTTCCCGTATCATGCTATCTTGGATTGTCACGCCAAGACCGTGACCTTGGCTTTGCCAGATTTGCCCCGATTGGAGTGGAGAGGGACCCCAGGTCATGCCACCCGCAGTGTTATTTCATATGTGAAGGCTCGACGCATGGTCGAGAAGGGGTGTTTAGCTTATCTGGCGTATGCTCGCGATTCTAGCGAAGAGGTCCCTTCTATTGATTCTATTCCTATTGTTCGGGAGTTCCCCGAGGTTTTCCCTTCAGACCTGCCGGGTATGCCGCCCGACAGGGATATCGATTTTTGTATTGATCTGGCTCCGGGCACGCAGCCCATTTCTATCCCGCCGTATCGCATGGCCCCGCCAGAGTTGAAAGAGTTAAAGGATCAGTTGTAGGATTTGCTTGAGAAGGGTTTCATCAGACCCAGCGTTTTGCCTTGGGGTGCGCCAGTGTTATTTGTAAAGAAAAAGGATGGTTCGATGAGGATGTGCATTGATTACCGGCAATTGAACAAAGTGACGATAAAGAATAAGTATCTACTGCCGAGGATTGACGATTTGTTCGACCAGCTTTAGGGTGCAAAGGTGTTTTCAAAGATAGACTTGAGATCTGGCTACCATCAGTTGAGGATTAGGGCGTCTGATGTCCCTAAGACAGCATTCCGCACTCGGTATGGACATTATGAGTTTTTGGTCATGTCATTTGGGTTGACCAATGCCCCAGCAGCATTCATGGAGTTGATGAACCGAGTGTTCAGGCCATATTTGGACATGTTCGTGATAGTCTTTATTGATGATATTTTTGTGTACTCCCGTAGCCAGGAGGAGCACGAGCAGCACCTCAGAGTGGTTCTTCGGGACTCTGAGGGATAGTCAGTTATATGCCAAGTTCTCCAAGTGTGAGTTCGGCTGCATTCCTGGGCACGTTCGGTACGTTGTATCAGCAGAGGGTATTCAGGTGGACCCGAAGAAGATTGAGGCAGTCAAGAACTGGCCTCGACCAGCTTCAGCTACAAAGATTCGGAGTTTCTTGGGTTTAGCAGGCTATTATCGTCGGTTCGTGGAGGGGTTTTCATCTATCGCAGTCCCGATGACCAGGTTAACCCAGAAGGGTGCCCAGTTCAGATGGTCAGATGAGTGTGAGGCGAGCTTTCAGAAGCTCAAGTCAACTCTGACTACGGCACCAGTATTGGTTTTGCCCACAGGTTCAGGGCCTTATACAGTCTATTGTGATGCTTCCCGTATTGGACTTGGTGCAGTATTGATGCAGGATGGCAGAGTCATAGCCTATGCTTCGAGGCAGCTGAAGATCCACGAGAAGAATTATCCGGTTCATGATCTAGAGTTGGCAGCCATTGTTCATGCTCTGAAGATTTGGAGGCATTATCTATATGGCTTGACGTGTGAGGTGTACACTGATCACAAGAGTCTTCAGTACTTGTTCAAGCAAAAGGAGTTGAATTTGAGGCAGAGGAGGTGGTTGGAGTTGCTGAAAGATTATGATGTTACTATCTTGTACCACCCGAGGAAGGCCAATGTGGTGGCCGATGCATTGAGTAGGAAGTCCGCCAGCATGGGTAGTCTTGCTTATATTCTGGCCAGCCAGAGGCCGCTTGCTTTGGATATTCAGGCCTTGGCCAATCGATTTGTGAGGTTGGATATTTCTGAGCCCAGCAGAGTGTTAGCTTGCACGGTTGCTCGTTCTTCATTATTGGAGCGTCTCCGTGATCGGCAGTATGATGATCCCCATTTGTGTGTCCTGAGAGACACGGTGCAGCGTGGAGGTGCCAAGAAGGTGACCTTAGATGATGATGGTGTCTTGAGACTGCAGGGGCGAGTTTGTGTGCCCAATATCGATGGGATTCGAGAGTTGATCTTAGCGGAGGCCCATAGTTCTCGGTATTCTATTCACCCGGGCGCCGCGAAGATGTATCAGGACTTGCGGCAGCATTATTGGTGGCGTAGGATGAAGAAGGATATTGTTGCATATGTGGCTCGTTGTTTGAACTGTCAGCAGGTTAAGTACGAGCATCAGAGGCCTGGTGGACTGTTTCAGAGGATTGAGCTTCCCGAGTGGAAGTGGGAGAGGGTTACTAGTGAGCAGGTTAAGTACGAGCATCAGAAGATGTATCAGGACTTGCACGCCGCAACAGTGATAATCGTGGACCGGGTTGCACGCCGCAACAACACTATACATTGTGGATCGGGTTGCACGCTGCAACAACACTATATAATTGTGGATCGGGTTGCACGCTGCAACAACACTATATAATTGTGGATCGGGTTGCACGCCGCAACAACACTATATAATTGTGGATCGGGTTGCACGCCGCAACAACACTATATATTTATGGTTCGGGTTGCACGCCGCAACAGTGATGATTGAGGACCGGGTTGCACGCCACAACAGTATTGTATGTGATCGGATCGGGTTGCGCGCCGCAAAAATTATAGCTTAAGTGTGTTTACTCCGGATATAAGTTTCTGTTGGCTATTCTATCCTTAAGTTTAGACTTCTTGTTTTAACTGTTGCCTCCCCACAACGTGATTCCCCCTCCTTGTATAAACTGCTTATTTCCTATTTATTTTCCGCAATATATTTCATAATTGCACAGGTTTATCTGGTAGTCTGGTCTAACCTCGTCACTACTTCGCCGAGGTTAGGCTAGGCACTTACCAGCACATGGGGTCGGTTGTTCTGATGCTACACTCTGTGCATCTTTTTGCACAGATCACAACGCCGGAGCAGCAGCTTTTGGACAGCAGTAAGAGCGTTGGGAGTTGACTTCAGTCCAGAGATTCCGAGGTAGCCTTGTTGACGTCCGCATGGCCCGGAGTCTCTTCTATCCTTATTTCGTTTGTTGTCCTCGTACCGGAACTAACAGTATTGTATTTTATTCAGACTCTGTTTTTAGTATTCTATAGACGTTCGTGAGTTAGTGACTCCAGTCTTGGGTAGAGGTTGTAATTGAATTTCCGCACTTGTTTTCCGTTTATTTATATTTAGAACTTCCGCTTTTATATTAAATGTCTCATTGCCTTAATATTGTCGAGGTTTGCCTAAAAAGTTAATGATTAATTGGCTTGCCTAGCTCCTATTAGTAGGCGCCATCACGACTCCCGGCGGTGGGAAATCCGGGTCGTGACAAAATTAATCTAACAAACTAGAACATTAAGCATAATACGTCTAATAATTTTAAAATGACACAAATTGTCTCAAATCAACTTAAAATCTTAAATACGAATGTCTGGAGAACGCGCAAGACAACTCTTTATATGCCTCCTTAAAGAGCCTGTGCCCTCCTTTTGACGACGAGTGTAGACTCGACCACAATTCTTGCACATTATTATGTAAGCTTCCTCATTTTCTTCTACCACATTAAAGTGTTCCAAAACAAATGGGTGCAATCTAGAATCACCGGGCATGATTTAACTTGAATTAACAATTTGAGTTTGAGAAATGAGAGATGAGTGAAGACTTGAATACTTCAATTTGAGTTTGAGAAATGAGAGAGATTGATGAATTTTTGAGTAAAAATGAAATAATGAGGGGTATTTATAGTTGAGAATAGGGAAAAAGTATAATTATAAAAAATTTGGGGTTAAAACAAAGTTTGGGGGCCAAATGGCTATTTTTGAAAGTACCAAACGGCTAAAAATGCAGGCCAAAGGCTAGACTTTAAAATTCTGACCGTTGGCCCTTTTTAAAATAATTTTTTTTTAAAACAATAGCCGTTGGGCCCGTTTGAACCGGCCCAGGCCTGCCTGCCAGTCCCGGGCTAAACGGTCCCGGGCTCGCGGGCTTTTTGGTAAGGACCGGCCCACTGGGGGCTTTTGCACCACTAGAGACCGGG
Organism: Nicotiana attenuata; assembly: GCF_001879085.1. Classification (NCBI taxonomy): domain Eukaryota; kingdom Viridiplantae; phylum Streptophyta; class Magnoliopsida; order Solanales; family Solanaceae; genus Nicotiana; species Nicotiana attenuata. The sequence goes on from NW_017670956.1 coordinate 130,812, forward strand.
CCCGTTTGGTCCGTTTGGCTCGCGGCCGGTCCCGGGCTGGGCCCGGACCACAATACATCCTTAGATTTAGACCTCAAATTGAGGTCAGGTTCCAAAACCAATTGTATATCTGGGCTCGGGGGTGAATGGGTAATCGGGTTTTGATCCGAATTTCGGGTTTTGACCAAGCGAGCCCGGGGTCGGGTTTCGACTTTTTGGGGAAAATGTTGGGAAACACATAATTATATATTGGAATCGATTTCTTGGCGATAATTGATGTTATTAGATTAATTATGACTTGATACGAGTGGATTGGAGGTGGAATCTAGAGGAAAAGAGGTAATTGAGCTTTGAGTTGGTCGTTGGATTGAGGTAAGCGTTGTGTCTAACTTTGACTTGAGGGATTAGGGATCCCCGACTTAATTGCTACGTGAAAATCCATGTGTGTGGCGTATAGCTGAGGTGACGAGTACCTATGCGCCGCCAAATTATCTGTTTAGCATGTCCCTTTCCCCGTTCCTAATATATTGTCTTCCTATCTTAACTGTTACATGCTTATTGGTGCTTCCATGTTTAATTGCTTCTTGTTAGATGTTATTTTCTTTATTGAAGGTAGTAATTGCTCCGTAGTGATACGGTAGTAAACCCGAAGGGTGGGAACAATACAGGTCATGCTATGGCGGTGGCTACAAGAAGTGGTAGAGGTGGAGTTGCTAGTACCTCCAATCCAAGAAAGGTTGTAAGGGATGATGTGTTGGTGCAAGATGATGATGAGCCAAGCTATGATGTGCAAGTGAGTGATGAGAATGTGAATGAAGAAGTGAGGATAGACATTGATGACAATGTGGAGGAGACTAAATGATGTGAACCCGTCTATGGAACACGTGATAGACATACCGGAAATGGTAGTGCCCAAAGCTAAGGCTCCTTTGCCAAAGCCTCCTCCACCATATCCTCAAAGTCTCTCCAAACAAAATAATGAGAACCTGTTCAAGAAATTTATTGATATGATGAAAAGTTTGTCCATAAATGTGCCTTTGGTTGAAGCTCCAGAACAAATGCCGGGATATGCCAAGTTCATGAAGGACTTGGTAACAAAGAAGAGAACAAGGAACTGTGAAACGATCAAAATGACACATCAAGTGAGTGCTATTGTGCACTCCATGGCTCCAAAGTTAGAAGACCCCGGTGCTTTTACAATACCATGCACTATTGGTAGTGCCGATTTCACCAAACCTTTGTGTGATTTGGGGACAAGAATTAACTTGGTGCCATATTCTGTGTTCAAGACATTGGGGATTGGAAAACCAAGGCCCACATCTATGAGGTTGCAAATGGCCGATGGAACAATGAAAAGGCCATTGGATATAATTGATGATGTGCTAGTTCGGGTCAACAAGTTCATACTTCCCGCAGATTTTGTGATACTTGACTACGAGGTGCCAATCATATTGGGGAGACCTTTCCTAGCTACAAGTAAGGCCTTAGTTGATGTGGAAGCAGGGGAGCTCACCTTCCGGATGGGCGATGAAAAAGTTGTGTTCCATGTTTGGAAGTTAATGAGGCAGCCTAATAGCAACGAAGTGTGTTTGTTTGTGGATCTTGTGACCGAAGTGATTGTTGAAGAAATAAGTGATGTGATTAATGTGGAAGACCCATTGGAAGTTGTTTTGTTGAATCATGATGTAGATGAGAAGGATGGTTTGGTTGAATATGTCATTGTTGTGCAAGGAATGGGTTCATATACATATGAGCCCCGGAAACATTCCTTGGACCTTGAGAACCAGAAGACTCCACCAACAAAGCCCTCAATCGAGGAGCCTCCCATATTTGAGTTGAAGCCTTTTGCCTTCACACCTCAGGTATGAGTTCTTAGGCCCTTGTTCCACTTTACCTGTTATTCTTTCCTCGTGCTTAACTAACGTGCAGGAAGATGCCACGCTAGTAGTGCTCCAAAGGAGGAAGAAGGCAATAGGTTGGAAATTGGCGGATATTCGGGGTATAAGCCCCGCCTTTTGCATGCACAAAATCATATTGGAGGAATATTCCAACCCCTCCGTGGAATATCAAAGAAGGTTCAATGAGGCCATGCAATAGGTTGTCAAGAAAGAGGTTATCAAGTGGTTGGATGTTGGGGTTGTCTACCCCATTTCTGATAGTTCATGGACTTCACCGGTACAATGTGCCCCAAAAAAGGGGGGCATGACTGCGATGACAAATGACAACAATGAGTTGATCCCCACAAGAACTGTCACCAGTTGGAGGGTATGCATGTGTTATAGAAAGCTCAACAAAGTAACTCGGAAGGACCATTTTCCGCTTCCATTTCTTGATCAAATGTTGGATAGGTTAGCGGACGTGCTTTTTATTGCTTCTTGGATGGGTATTCCGGGTATAACCAGATTCTTATTGCACCTGAAGACCAAGAGAAGACCACCTTCACTTGTCCGTATGGCACATTTGCATTCTCAAGGATGCCGTTTGGTCTATGTAATGCACCAGCTACTTTTTAGCGGTGTATGATGGCAATATTCACGGATATGGTAGAGGGCTTCCTTGAGGTTTTCATGGATGATTTCTCTGTTGTAGGGGATTCTTTTGATGAGTGTTTGGGTAATCTTGATGAAGTCTTGGCACGTTGTGAAGAGACCAACTTGCTGCTTAATTGGGAGAAATGTGACTTTATGGTTGAGGAAGGCATTGTCCTCGACCATAAGATCTCCAAGAATGGTATTGAAGTGGATAAAGCAAAAATTAAAGTGATATAAAAACTCCCTCCTCCTACTTCCGTCAAATGGAGTGAGGAGCTTTCAAGAGCATGTGGGGTTTTACCATCGGTTCATCAAGGATTTCTCAAAGGTGGTGCACCCCTTGTGCAAGATGTTGGAAAAAGATGCAAAATTTGTGTTAAATGATGATTGCATGAAAGCTTTTGAGCTACTCAAGTATAGGTTGACTACCACTCCCATCATTACCGCACCAAATTGGAACTTACCATTTGAGCTCATGTGTGATGCTAGCGATGTTGCGGTAGGAGCGGTATTGGGTTAAAGAATCAACAAGATATTCCATCCGGTCTAGTATGCTAGTCAGACCATGAATGACGCCCAAGTAAACTATACGGTGACCGAGAAAGAACTCTTAGCCATTGTCTTTCCTATGGAAAAGTTCCACCCGTACCTCATGGGTACCAAAGTGATTGTTCACATCGATCACGCGACGCTTTGCTATTTGATGAGTAAAGACTCAAAGGCTAGATTGACGAGGTAGGTACTTCTTCTACAAGAGTCTGATCTTGAAATCATAGACCGAAAAGGGAGTGAGAATCAAGTGGCGGACCACTTGTCCCGTTTGGAAGAGGAGGGGAGGCCCCATGATGGCCTTGAGATCAATGATTCATTTTTGGATGAACAACTCCTTTCCATGTCTTTGACAGGGATGCCTTGGTTTGCCGATGTGGCTAACTATCTTGTGAGTGGGATTGTCCCGAATGAGTTCTCTTCAAACCAAAGGAAGAAGCTCAAACGTGACTGCTGGGATTATTATTGGGACGAGCCATATCTTTTCAAAATTTGCATCGATGTTGTTATCCGGAGATGTGTTCCAGAAGAAGAGCAATTGGGTATTCTTGAAGCTTGTCACTCCTCATCATATGGTGGGAACCACGGTGGGGCGAGAAATGCAACAAAGGTCCTAAGCTGTGGATTCTATCGACCTACCTTGTACAAAGATGCAAGCGAGCTTGTTAAGCGGTGTGATAATTGCCAAAGAGCCGGTGGGATTTCCAAGAAGAATGAGATGCCGCTCACCACCATCCTTGAGATTGATATTTTTGATGTATGGGGCATCGACTTTATGGGTCCATTTGTGAGTTCATGTCGGGACACCTATATTCGTGTTGCTGTGGATTACGTTTCCAAATGGGTTAAAGTCGTGACTTTGCCCAACAATGAAGCACGGAGTGTTGTGGCTTTCTTGAAGAAAAACATATTCACAAGGTTCGACACCCCAAGGGCCACTATCAGTGATGGGGGTTCTCATTTTTGTAACAAAGCCTTTGACACTTTACTCTCCATGTGTGGTGTCACTCACAATGTGTCAAATCTCTATCACCCCCAAGCAAGTTGACAGGTTGAGGTCTCCAAGAGGGAGATCAAGAGTATTCTATCCAAGACTATCAATGCAAACCGGACTAATTGGTCAAGGAAACTTGACGATGCTTTATGGGCCTATAGAACAACTTACAAGACTCCAATTGGTATGTCTCTGTATCAGTTGGTATTTGGGAAAGAATGTTACCTCATAGTGGAATTAGAGCATAAGGCCATGTGGGCGTTGAAGAAGTTGAACCTAGAGTGAGATGTAGCTGCCAATCTTCGGGTGGAGCAATTAAATGAACTTGATGAGTTCTGATTCCATGCTTAGTCTAGTTTGAAATTGTACAAGGACAAGATGAAGTACCTACATGATAAGTATATCTGGAACAAAGAATTCAAAGAAGGTGACCTTGTTCTCTTATTCAACTCTCTGTTACGGATGTTTCCGGGAAAGCTCAAGTGAAAGTGGAGCGGTCCCTTTGAAGTGGTGCATGTAACTCCTTTTGGTGCTCTAGATTTGAAAAACAAGAATGGTGTGATCTTGAGAGTCAATGGGCACCGAATGATGCACTACCTTGGTAAGGTTGATGATGGCCACGTTGTGGCATTGATCCATTTCAAGTGAATAATGGTAACATGCGTCGTGCCGCGACGTTAAATCAGACGCTTTTTGGGAGGCAACCCATGTGTTTTTCTTTCTTTTGATTTTATTCTGAGATTAGACATTGTTTTGGACTAACTGGTTGTGAAGTGTGCGTAGGAATTGGTTGTGCAGTGCAGGAAATTGACAAGGGAGAAAGTTGGCTAATTGACAAAAGTTTGCGGAATGCACCCAAAATTTCGCGGACCGCATGAGCACTTCACGGTCGCACAACTTTGACGCGGACCGCGCAGCTGGGTTATGGAAAATGCCAACTCGTAGAAGTTGGCCTGTCAAAGTCCCTTCATTTTTCGCGGTCGCGTTCACATTTTCGTGGACCGCATAAAAATAGAAGCTGCGGTCAATTTTTCACGAACCGCGGTATTGTATTTGAAGCATCTCTACAAAAAGGTAACGAGTGCGGACCGCGATAAAATTTCATGGACGCACTCCAATGAGTCAATGGGTCCCCTGGGTCTGAGTATAAATCGAGGTTCTTGAAACATTTTACACTTTACGAACCATAACTGTTCAAACACACCTAAAGCACAATGTACTCATTCTTGCTCTCATTCTCATCTCACTCACTTCAAGTGTAGATTTTCCACTTTATACAACTGGTATATTCAATTCAATGGTTTGACTTTATATTTTTTCCTTTTCTTTTCTCTTTGTTTTAATTTTCCTTTTAAGTTAGGATTGAATGTATGCCCTAATGACAAATTTATGATTCATGGTTGCTTAAATACATATGGGTAGTGTTTGTATGCCTAGTGGGGCTGGGGTTAGTAGCATTGAAAGTTCAATTGCTATAATTTGTGTAATTAGTGAAAACCCTAATATTAATGTTCTTCAGTGCCGATGTAAGACGAATTTGACGGCCGCGGTCATTTTTCCGCGGTCTGGGAGAGGGTATGCGACCGCATTCAATTTTACGCGATCCGCGACACCCTAACTTCAAAGCACTGAGGGTTTGTCAGCCTCCGCGGCCGCGATCCGCGGTTTCAACTTCACAGCCACGTCCATTTTTTTGCGGTCCGCGCTTCTAAAATTTAGAGAGTCTATCAATTGCTTCCGCGACTGCGTTTACTTTTACACGGTCCGCGACGGGTTATTCACGGTCGCGTTCCTTTTTTCGCGATCCGCATTTGATCAAGTACAGAGAGTCAGTAGTCTGAACCTCGCCTCTTCGTGGTCGCATTCACTTTTACGTGGTCCGCGGTGGGCATTTCGCGGCCGCACTCACTTTTACGCGGTCCGTAGTGCACTGTTCTGAGAAGGAGTGTTGCATTTCATCTGTACTGTTTTAGCACATGCTTGAAACCCTTTTTCTTACTTTATTTCATTGCTTGTATGTGCAGACAATGGTCCGCTTCAGAGGTAGAGGTGATACATCCAAAGGGAGGGCAGAATCCTCCCGAGGTAGGGGTAAAGGAAAGACTAAATTACCCTTAGCAGTGCAAAAGTTGATTGGCAAGTTAAGAGCCTCCATCAAAGCTGCGGATAGAGCCCCAGACCATTCTGACACCAGTGAATATGTCCCTTCTCGGTAAGTTTCGTAAGGAGACTCTGTGCCAACACATGTCCCCACACAATATCAGGGAAGACTACATCTAGTTGATGAACCTACCTCCTCTTCTGAGTCATCTGATGGCTTAGAGGAAGGTAGTGAGTGTTCGGCACCATCTTCCCCATCTGCTACAACTTTGGCCTCACTAGCTGCCCTTATTACTGTTGATAATGATGACGAAGTCCTGGATGACGGGAGAGGGGGTGATACCAATGTTGGGGGGTTGGCCAGGTCCAGAAAGCTTGAGTGTGGGCTGATAGATTCGTGAGCGAGATAGCATATCTGAAGTTTTGGGAATGGTGGCCCCAAAGGTCGCTCACCCTTGAGAGAGAGAGAGTTCATAGAGAGAGACCTCCTTCCCCACAATCCAAATGTCAGGAGACAGTTTGAGGAGAGAAAAGTGTGGAAGTTCTTCACTAGTAAAGTGCCGGATGCAAATGAGTACCTTGTCAAAGAGTTCTATGCTAATGTTGCCCACATAAAAAAGGGCACCATTGCGACAAAGGTCCGGAACTTGAAGATCCGGTTTGATGGCCACACTTTGAATGAATATGCCAGCTTTGAGGATATGGAAGCGGTGCAATACTTGGAGAAGTTGGCACTAGATGAAGCAGCCCGTCCATGGCTAGCAGAGATATTAGCCCCAGGGATGACACCAGCATGGCTCACAGTTGGAGTCCCAATAGCCAGAAACACCCTCAGCTTTGAAGCCAAAGGGTGGTCCACATTTGTGTGCAGTCGGCTGGACCCGTGTCAGCATGATAATGTCCTCCCACTCACCTGGGAAATCTTGATAGTTTCCATCATGGCGGGGTAACCTATCAATGTGGGGAACCTCATGTACTACCACATCACCAAGGCAGTTGGATAGGAAGAAAGATCCTACCCCTACCCCAACTTCCTCACCATGTATTTCGAGGACCAAAGAGTTAAGAAGAAGATTATGACACAAAGGCAAAGCGTAAAAATCCCTTCTCCTGGTATAGCCTCCAAGGACCGGAAAACCCTAAAGCAAAGGGTAAAGCCGCTATCTGAATCGGACAGTCTGAAAAGCCAAGGGTAGTGGCCACCGGGTTAGAGCCTTCCACAGCAGCGGGATCTTCAGCTGCCATACCTCCTCCTTCATCCGGGCCATCCATCATAGTGCCATTATCCGTGCCCTCATCTTCCACTTACCCTCAGTCTGCACTGCGGGTTTCTCAAACATTATACAACATCAACAACTAGATGTAGGCAGCTACATCAAAGCTGTCTGTCTTATCCAATGCAGCAGCAGCATAGTCAGCCCTACCATAACTTCAGGTTCCTCCATCAGTGGAGGATTCATTGAAGGAGCTTTTGGCCAACCAGAAGAAGCTCATGGAAAACCAGAAGAAGATCTTAGAATCTTAGGATATACATGGAAAGGTTATCAAGGATCTGGGTGAGCAAGTGAAGAAGATGAAGAAGACACAGGCCTCAAAGAAATCAGTGGAGCTGCTGACAGAGGAGGTAAAGAAGTTTGCATCTGCTGGAGACCTCCCATTGGACTTGCTCATGGAGGGGCAAGCACATGCAGCAGAGCATGAGGCACCATTAGCTGGCCAGTCTGAAGAGCCGGCTGCCACTACACATAGTGCTAAGGAGATGATTCAGATGCTCCGCAACCCCGTGGTCCCCCAGTTAGAGAATTTGGAGATCCAATTAGAGGACCCGGAGGGAGATGATGATATTATGCAGTCTGAGGACCCCATCCATGTGCCTGAACCGATGCAGATAGAGACCACATAGGAAGTTTTCTTTACTCTCTAACCCTCCCCTGATCTTATTTTGATATTAGCATTGAGGACAATGCTATCTTTTATTTGGGGGGTGGTCTATTTTGATTTGGTGATGATTTGATGGCATTTGTATGTAATAACTATGATATTATTCTTCTTTATCTTTACTTACCTTCATTTTTACTTTTGGTATGTATATATTCGTTATTTTTACTTTTGGAATGTATATATTCGTTACTTTCACATTTGGTATGTATATATTTTTACCATTTGATGTATATATTTATTTTTATTTATGTATATATTCTTTTTACTTCAAGTTTGTATATATTCAGTTTGATTTTCGTAGTTTACTTCATAACTTCTTTCGTAATTTTACTTCATAGCTTATTATTTTCTTTAGTAGTTTCTTTATAAGTTTTTAGCTTCTTTTTAAATTTTTTGTGAACAATAAACCTTTGGTTTTTTTAATGCCACGGTTCTTTCCAAAGGTGGATGTTGTGTGAACAGGGTGGATCTTTCCGATGATGGATGGCGTGACAACCTTCTTAAGGGATTGAGTCCTTTTTATTTATGTTTTGGTGTAAATAGTAGTAATGAATAAAAGTGTCTCAAGCAGGCTTCACTTGGGCCTAGCACATTTACCTTCGACCTTATGGTTAGAAACAAGTTGATTGGAAAAGAATAGTTCTAGTTGTAACCTTTAGACTCTTGTGGTGACTAAACAATTATCGAGTGGATTCTTGGAGCCATTTGTCATGCTCAATATTAGCTAGGGTTGTTGTGCGCCCTTGACTCTATCCTCTTTAAAAATACAACAGCTTGTGAGGTGAGGTATTGAATTGCAAGCCCAAGTTCCGTGCCAACAAGTCTAGAACTTGCCCTGAATGTTTGTTTAGGAGAAATTCTAAGTGTAGGTCGACCTGAAAAATGATTGTAGGCTCTCCTTGAAAGCTTCTGTAGCCTACCAATATGATATCCCTAGTCAACCCTTTTGAGCCGAAGTCCTTTTTCTTTCAATAATCACGTTATAAGCCTTTATCCTTTCTAAATGACCCTCTATTGGCACTCGATCTTTACTTAGCATTCACAATTGGTAAAAACTTAAGTTTGGGGGAGAGACGAGGAATATGAAAGTGATAGAAGGTACAAAGAACAAAAAAAATTAAGAAAAGGGAAGGCAAAAGAAAAGAAAGAAAAAGCCAAAAAGAAATATGTCAAAGAGAAAGTGAATAAGATAGAAAAGTGAAGGGACTCAAAGAAAGCAATGATGAAAGGCATGGAATGATTAGAAAAGGAGAAAAATGATCGTATGAGCAAGAAAGAGTGACGGTGTGTCTCTCTAGTTCCCCTAAGGAAGAAGAAAATGACTCAAAGAGTCAAGAAAGTATGAGCCGAAATGAGAAAATGGAGTGCTTAAGGAAAGATGAAACCATCATATGCCAATAAGTCCTACCTTGATCAAAAAGCCTTCATTACATTCCCACAAAAGCCCTATATGATTTTGAGTTGACTGAGATTACATTAGTGGTAATTTACATAAGGGGCAAGCTTATGGTACTTAGAGCCAGACTTGTGACATTCCCTTGAGAGAGATGAGCGTACTTCTCCACAATTCTTATTTTGAGTGCTACAATCTAAAGTGAGATTTGCTTATGGAGAGTAGAGGAGGAAGAGTTTGGGTTCCACAATGACCTACGTAGTAGAACGAGCTTCTTTGGTGAGTTAAGTCAACTCTTGATGCTCTTGTGTTGCATTAGAACTATGGTACTCAAAAGGTTGTATGTTGTTGATAATTCATTTGTGTTGAGGGTAATTGTTAGTCCCAACTGATGCATGTTTGATTCACATTAGAGCAGCTGAAATATCCTTCTGTTTTGTTTTAGGGGAGGTGGGAACTACCTTATTTGCTTGACGACAAGCAAACGCTTAAGTTTGGGGGAGTTGATAAATGGGGATTTTAACCTATTATTAGCTCTCTTTTACTTGCATTTTGGGCCTAAAACGCATGAAGGTATTCCCAAAAACTAATGTAATATGCTTGCTTGCAGGAATTAATCAAAATGAGTCAAAGGAGGCATAATCAACTCATAAAGGAGTCAAATCTGGAACAAAAACCAAGACTAGGCCAGGAGACCTGAAACGCGGACCGCACATATATTGTGCGGCCGCGGAAGCCACAACGCAGCCGCGATTACAAATACGCGGTCCGCAAAGTAAAAAATCAGAGAGTGCAATTTAGGCCAAATATCGAGCGAGGTCCGCGCCAGAAATGTGCGGCCGCGAAAGTCTCACTACGGCCGCGGTTGGAATTATGCGGATCGCGGTGGATGAGATTCAGAGAATTCACATTTAAAGCAGAAATAATGAGTGCGGTCAGCGGTGGAATTACGCGGCCACGAAAATCTACTACGCGGCCGCGATTGAAATTATGCGGCCCGCGAGACAAACCTCAACCTATATCCAGATGTTGAAAACGTGGAGCGCGGTCAGTATTACGCGTCCACGAAAGCAAGAGTGCGGCCGCGGTAAGAATTACGTGGCCGCAAAACCTCTGCATGGGTATTTTTGTCCGAAAATTTGATCTTAGTATAAATAGATCTTTTTCACACTTTTAGGTTAAGTTTTGTTTTGCTGAGCATGTGAGACGACTAGAAATTTCATTTTGGGCAAATTTGTACAAGAATTAGCTTTCAACATTAGAATTTCATCTTTTAATTTAGTATTATGAATTTTATCTTTATTTCATCTTTGATTTCTGCTATTTCCACGAGTAGCTAAACCCATAGCTAGGGCTATGACCCAACCCTAGTGTGGGTATTTGATTGGTCTTGAATTTTAGGGCTTGAATGTGTATGGGTTAGTAGTATTTAGCCTAGTTCTTGCTAGAACTATGGAATTAGTGGTTGTAAACACCGATCCATGCCTTTATGACTTAGTCTCTACTTGAGAAAAAGTGACTAAGTCTAGGAAAACTAGGCGAACAAGGAATGGGGTGAACTCAAGAAATTGATAGCCCCAATTAAAGGGTTAAACCTAGAGATATAATACTCGACTTGAGCTAAGATCACTTGTATAGCATGAATACCCATTTGGACTTGAAATTGGGAAAAATTACTCAAACTACCGAGAGGTATAGAGTGAGTAGCCGGGTGTGATAGTTATATTACGATCCTAAATAATCACATGATTGCCCTAGATTCCTGCTACCTATTAGATATCCACCTAGGTGGAAGTCACTACCCTAGTCCCTTTAAACCCTTGAAAATCAATATAAAAAATATTGTACTTAGTTTTAAGTATTGCATGCTATAGAACAGAAGTAGAAGTAAACCAAACATGTGTGGAAGAATAATCAAGAGCAAAACCCACATCTAGACTCGGATATAAATCTAACTCCAAACAAATTAACTCACTGTGGATTCAATCTCGACCTTGTTGGGTAAAACTGCATCGACCATCCTCGCTACTAAATAGTAGTAGTCTTAGACCCGATCAGAAGCTCACCGTGAGATCTCGATCAGGTATCAGGAATGTGCGCTGGACGGGTGGCTAGATGCACCTACCTCAGATCCTGTACAATTAAGTACAGAAGCGTAGTATGAGTACATAAACATCATGTACCCAGCAAGTATCCAGTCTAACCTCGAAGAAGTAGTGACGAGGGGTCGAATTGACACCTACTAGGGTCATTAATAATACAATTCAAGTGTTACGCTAAGCATGAATAGCATGAATACAAATGACAGTCCAAGAACAAGGAGAAAAAAGATAATCTTTCATAAACAACATATCAATTTCAGTCATATCATGTATAACTTACATTTCAAAGCATTTAAGCATGCAAATCACGGAATGTTCCACATAAATAGCATGCGCACATTGTGCCGAGGTTGTACGGCCCCGTCCAATATATAATTAAACTATGCACTGTGAAAGGTTCAAATAGCGGGAACCATAGATGCATCTATTTACTACCGAGGCGCTCGGCCCGATCCACAAATAATAATTTATTATCAAGGAAGCACACATTGCCCATTTATGGTCAAGTAATTAATACAAATTCTCAAGTAAGTGAGTATAGCCGTCTATATTTGTTTACCAATTTCCAGCATGACTTAAATGATCTTACTAGCAAGTAGGGACGCAAGCATTTCATGTATAGTATGATACAGGTCCTAAACTACCCGGACAATTAGCATAATAGTATCTACGTACGAACACTCGTCACCACGTACGTACGTAGCCCCAAATGATAGTTACATATATTTATTTAATTCACCTATGGGGTCAATTCCCTCTTACAGGGTTATAAAGGAGACTTACCTTGCCCCAAAGCTTACTTCCAAATTCAAGAATGCGCTCAAACCTCAAATCGGAGCCGAACGATCCAAAACTATTCAAATGGGGTAAGAACTAGTCAATATATGCTCAAGAGTTCATATTCTAACTATTGAAATAATTTTCCCACCCTAAGTGCAAGTTTCCTAAAATTCATCCCCGGGCCCACGTGCTCGGATTCTGGAAATTTTTGAAGAAAGTCGTTACCCATAACCTTAGGATAAAGAAAATATTATTTCTACTACATTCCATAACAAAACTCATGGTTAAATGTCATTTTTATCAAAACCCTAGGTTTTACTTAAAACCCATAATTTACATATTGTAATCTACCCATGAACTATATATTAAACTCTCATTAAGTAGAAGTTACTTACCTCACAAAGCTAGGTTGAAATCCCCTTTTGAATCTCCCAAATCGCCCAAGGATGGAGTGAAATGTGTAAAAAATGACAAACTCCGTTACTAAATGAAGGCCACAGCCTTCAGCGATTTCCGCACCTGCGGTGTGTTGACCGCATCTATGGTCTCGCTTCGACGGGAGAATGTTCGCTTCTGCGGAAATGGCCCGAACCAGCTGGGGCTGATCTGCGGTCAGGTGATCGCTCTCGAGATTCCGCTTCTGCGGAAGAGGAGCCGTATCTGCGGAACCTGGGCTCATCCCCTTAGGTTGTATCTGCGATACTTGAGCCGCTTCTGTGGGCTTGCACCTGCGGCTGGCCAACCACAGGTGCGGTTATGAAAGCAACTGGAGCTTCAGCTCCTTCTCAAATTTTCAACTTAGCTCGAGCCTTGTCTGGTGACGCTCGGGCCCTCGGGGCCCCGCCCGAACATACTGATAAGTTTGGAATCATAAAACGACTCGCTCGAACCCTCGGAATGCCCTAAGCAACATTAAAACTAAGAATCACACCCTAAAACCAATTGGATCAAACTTATGAACTTTAAGTTCTTCAATCTATTTCCAATGTGCCGGAACGTACTTATACTACTTGCAATGATACCAAATTTTGGGTGCAAGTCTTAAATGACATTATGGAACTATTCTGGTCTCGAAATTCTGTTCGGACCTCGATATCACAAAACCTCACTCCAAACCAAATTTAAAGAATTTCAAAATCCTTAAGGAATCAACTTTCACTATTAAGCGCCAAAACGCTCCCCGATCATCCACAACCCGATCCGGACATATGCCTAAGTCCAAAATCATTATACGAACCTATTGGAACCTTCAAATCCCGATTCCGAGGTCGTTACTAAAAGTGTTGACCGATGTCAAACTTGGCTTTTTAAGCAAACCTTCAGGAACCAAGTGTTCCGATTTCAACCCAAACTCTTCCAAATCCTGAACCAACCATCCCCACAAGTCATAAATTAGTAAAAGCAAGTATGGAAAGTATTATTTAGGAGAACGAGATTCTAGAAAGAAAAATAACATGTCGGATCGTTACACCACCATTGCAAACTTTCTCCTGAGCCTTAATCTTGCTTCCTGAACACATATCTAGAAACATTGGGTCAAGAACAAATAAATGTGTTTATTGGTTTCCACTTTGTTTATCTAGTTGTTCCTCATTGCCTTGAGATATATCTGTGGGAATGAATGCTCTAGAGGAAAACCTCTTAGGTTTCCTGATAACTCTCTGGTCCTTTCCTTCTTGAACCTGTACTAAGGAAAAGTCCAGCTCAAGGTTGCGTTCGTCAATATCAGGTAGTTGAATGTTAGATTCTTGCTTTGATTTGTTGACATTAGTCTTGATCTTCTGAAAATTGCTCTTTTTCTTCCTCTGTTTGAGTCCTTTCTCTTTTTCCAATCTAGTATGCTTTGCATCAGTTTTGAATTGCTGATTAGAGTTGAGAATGTTGCGAGGTCCTGCAACTTCCATACTTTCTACTTGGCCAGCGGAATTGTGAGAAACAATAACAGTTGTACTGGATAGTAAGGCTTTGGCAGTTTGTTTTGCTTCTTTGTCGGATACTTTAGCAGTAGCTCTGTCCCCTTTGTATTGTGTTGTAATAGCCTGATCTGCAGTAGAATTGGTGTTTCTAGTTCCTTTGCCTTTCTTCTTTGTCACTGTTTGACATCCTTCTTCTTTGGAGGTATCCTTTATTTGCATTGTGTTTGTTTCTCTCGGTGTTATTGTTCACTTCTCCTTTGTATGTAGCTTTTGTAGGACCAGCTAAGGTATCTGTCTTTACATTACTGTAATTAAGAGCATTCCTCTGATCTCTGAGTTTTTTTCTTGTTGTAGGAACCATGACTTTGCTCTTTGTTGTTGGTGGGGGTGGTACTGTTTCTCCCCCTCGCTTCTTAGCTCAGGATGAATCATTCTACATATAGAGATATAATGGCCCTGTATTTTGCAGTGGGTGCAATAAGAGGGAGTTGATTCATATTCAATTTTTTTAATGAACATCTCCATGTTTCCTTCAGCATTTCTTACTTCAACATTTACTGCATAGAGGAGAGGTCTTGTAAGATCAATTTCCACATTGACCTTGGAAGTTGTGGTCTGGATTTGGATATCATGGCTTTGTCCATGGTGAGAGGAATACCAATGGGCTGAACAATGCGGCATATGGCATCCCACTCATAGTAATATCATGGAAGGTCGGGCAGAGCGATCCAGACAAGAGCATGTGAGGATTCGCCATCAGGTTTGAAATTGGTGTCCCATTTATCAAGAGTCATCACTGTGTCTGGACCAATCATAATAAACTTTCTCGAGATGACATCCAAATGATCATCCAGATTATCAAAGTCAATAAAAACATGTTTCAATTCATAAGCTCCAATTTTAATAGTCTTACCTGGGAAGCTTTTTGCAAATTCACTATGGTTGTGACGACCCAAAATCCATTAAAGGTCGTGATGGCGCCGGACACGCTGTCAGGCTAGCCAACACTAAATAGTTAATTAAATTCTTTTTTTATATTTTTTAAATCATAAAGTTTCCTTCAATTCCAGTAGTAACAGATGAACTTTACAAAATAAATAAAAATGTTTACTATTTCATTACTGAATATCCCATCATCATCCCAGAACCCGGTGTCACAAGTGCATGTGAAATTACTAAGATATAAAATAAAATACAATAACTGCCAGAATACAAATTGGACAGAAAAGAAAATACAAATACTCTAAAAGAGACTCTGCTGGCTGCGGATCGTCTCATAAGATGTAGTTCACCTAGCCTCCATGTCTACCATGCTGTCGCGCCCACGAGGCTACTAGACGTACATGTGCCTATACAACAAAATGTACAGCAAGTGTAGTATGAGTACGAAAATAATGCGTACAAATATCCAGTCTAACCTTGATGAAGTAGTGATGAGGGGTCGACTTCAACACTTACTAGTGGTCCAATAATATAAGGTGCAGTAAGAAAGTGAATAAATATGAAATAGAGTAATTATATGAAACAAGCAAGTATAAAATACGTGGTACAATTCCTATCTTTACAATTTACTCAAGCTCTCAACTAGAAAGTTTCCTCCGTAACCGGAGCATATATATATAGATACAGTGAACCTGATCCAACATAAAAGTAAACTGTGCACTGCCGAGGGTCGAACGACGCGAACCATAAATGCATCTATTAACCTGCCGAGGCGATCGGCCTGCTCCCATGAGAGTAGAAGAAGGAGTTACCCCGCTCGCAAATCATACTTGCGACACGGTCAAATGTAAGTTTAAGAGATTTCCTCGCTTGCGAATCATACGTGCGACGCGGTCAAATATATTTTAAGGAATTACCCCGCTCGCTGATCATACATGCAATACGGTTACACATAGATTTCTTAAGTTATTAAAGTATTCCTCATTTCTTTTTAAATTAACAAATTTCAAATGAAAACTTTTAAGTTCCCACTTTTCCACAATTTCGACTCCTTTCAAAAGCATTTAATAAGCGAACTCAATCTCGCTTCTTCTCAAGGCAACCAATAAACATAAATCAACAACAATATGAACAAGGCATGATGTAAGCATAAAACTACCCGAACATAGGCATACCTAGTAACTACGTACGGATTCTCGTCACCTCGTGCGTACGTATCCCCTACAAATAGAAGCACATAATAATTTAGTTCACCTATGGGGTTAATTCCCTCTTAAAAGGTTAGAAAGGAGACTTACCTCGCTCCGAAGTTCCATAAACGGCTCCCAAGCCCTTCCGACAACTCAAACCGATGCTCAACACTCCAAAACTAGTCAATAATTACGCAAACCCATTAATATATACTCCAACACCCATTATAATCCTATTTACAACAATTTACAACTCCGCTTGAAAAGTCGATAAAATCATCCTCATGCCCACGTGCCCGGATTACGAAAACTTTCGAAGATAAACTTTACCCATAACACAACGAACTCAAATATATAATTTATTCCAAGTTCCATGTCCAATTTCGTGGTGAAAATCCAAAAATATAAATTTCTAGGCTTTTCTTCAAAACTCCAAATTTCCCCTAATTTCTCATGATTTTCTATGTTAAAAGCTAGATATAATCCGATTAATTAACTTGCAATAGGTGAGAATCAGTTACCTAGACATAGATGATGAAGATGGAGCTCCAAAATCGCTCCTAGGTCGTCTCCCATGGAGGAAATGAGCCAAACTCATTTTTGCAAACATATACACTGCCAGGCAAACCTTCTTCACATTCGCGGGCCTCCCATCGCGTTCGCGATGCACAAAATTCTCGAAAGCGATCCCCAAACTATTCTCAGACAGCCTCTAGTATAATAGTCATAACGTTTTGTACAAAACTCCAAATGACAAATGGTTTAACTTTTTGAAAACTTGGCACAAAGATATATAACTTTTATGTTTTGGTCATCTACCAGATCCTTATATATTTCGAGATATAAGCCGCCAAGTCAGCCCTGTGCAATACAAATTTCTTCTTCATCTTTTCGGACAGCCTGTAGTGTACCAGCCATAACTTTTTGTACACAAATCCAAATGCTAAATGTTTTTTTCCTGAAAATTAGACACAAAGGGCTACATCTTTCAATTTTGGATCATCTTCAAATTCCTTATAGATTGCGAGATATGTGCTTCCGAAGTCAGACATGTGCAATAGAGATTTCCATCTTTGCGAATGCAGGAGTCCCTACGCAAACGCGAAGAATAAAATTCCAGAAGCCAAATCCTTCTTCGCGAACGCGTGAGGATCCTCGCGAACATGAAGAACAACACCAGATATCAGTAAATCAGCATCCAAAGTAGCCTAAAATGATCCGAAACACACCCGAGACCCCCGGGACCCCGTCCAATAACATCAACCTGTCCCAAAACATGACACAAACTTGCTTGAGGCCTCAAATCACATCAAACAACATCGAGATTATGAATCACACCCAAATTCAAGCTTAATGAACTTTAGAACTTCAAACTTCTACATTCTATGTCGAAACCTACCAAATCACGTCCGATTGACCTCAAATTTTGCACACAAGTCACATTCGACATTACGGACCTACTCAAACTTTCAGAATCGGAATCCGACCTCGATATCAAAAAGTTCACTTCCGGTCAAACTTCTCAAAAGCCTTCAAATTTCTAACTTTCGCCAAATGACCTACGGACCTCCGAATCCACTTCTGGATGCGCTCCCAATAGCAGAATCACCATACAGAGCTATTCCCAGACTCAAAATCCCAAACGGACATTGATAACATTGAAATGCACTGCAACCCAAATTTATGAAATTCTTCCAAAAGGCCAACTTCCACAATAGGCGCCGAAACGCTCACGGGTCATCCAAACCCTGATCCGGACATACGCCCAAGTCCAAAATCAACATACGTACCTGTTGGAACCTTCAAATCCCGATTCCGAGGTCGTTTACTCAAAAATAAAACCTTAGTCAATTCTTTCAACCTAAAACTTTTGAATGAGAATTTTCTTTCCAAATCAACTCCGAACTTCTCAAAATTCAATTCCGACCATGCGTGCAAGTCATAATGCCTGAAGTGAAGCTACTCATGGCCTCACACTACCAAACAACGCGCTAGAGCTCAAAATGACCGGTCGGGTCGTTATGTTCTCTCCCACTTAAACATACGTTCGTCCTCGAATGTGCTAAGAACTGCGCTGGAGTTGTCTGAAATCACTGTTTAACACCTTGTGCACCTACCCGTGCTACCACAAATCAGTTTAGCACATTTGCTCGAGCAAATCTGAAGATTCCCCTTTTGTTTAGCCAAATTAGCGTTAGAGCCAAATTCCAACATTCGGAATTTTCCACCAGGCCTGCTTCAAAACATACGAACACCGTATCAATCTCTATGCGATGTACCAATACATGATTGCATACTATTGCTGAATCCACACTAAATACTACATAACTTACATGACCATAATAATGTCCTCCGATAACAATAGCCGAAATTTCACGAATTCGATGTCCCGATGCATCTCATGACATATATAAGTCTTGTTTCCACTTCTGCAATACCGCCACGACAGAAGAGATGCGTAGAAATTCATAACCGACTGTCGAGTCAAGAATTCATTGAGCTTCTCCTCCCGACAAGATTCATTGCCTCATTATGAACCAAATAACTATATTTTCTCTTTAATACTTAATATAAATCTGACCGCATTGATCCCAGGTTCAATAATCTCGTCTCACCCAGTATAAGCTGCCTAGGCAATAAGCCACCTCGGACACTACCAATATTCTAATATGATGCCACAACGTGCCAATAAGCTACAACTCGAATGCGATAAATAGGGAAAACGAACTTTGGAAAGAGCTACTCAATCCACATAACTAATTTAGACAACCGAAAGGTTTTATGAACCTTCCACAGAAAATGGGAAGCAAACACTCAAGAAAAGATATAGGAAACTGTACTCAACATCACATTGTTGCGCCGTGCAACCCGATCCAAACAACATATCCGCGGCGGCGTGCCACCTGATTCATACATAATAATCTATAAGGAATTACTTACCGAGCTAGAATGCTCATACCTGCAAAGTACCCGAATATCAACCACGAGCACGCGGAGTGCATAATGCAAATTCCTAAGGAGACCAACAATGCCACACGCTACAAAACTCAAGCACGACTAAGGTGCGATGTACGATTTGAATCTCGATAGCCATCCCGCTCAAATAACACCATCGCTATGCAAAACCTCAATACATATGAGATTTATCAAGCCATTTCATGACTCACACGGCACAATATAGTATTACATGAAATAACCGACGACGAAGTATCATCTAACATTCGAATACCCTCCATAAGGAGCGGTATGCTGAAATGAATACATCCAGCTGATATAGAGCCCATATTCATAATTAGACCCATCCAAGGACCTCAAGACGATTGTGATCACACCACACTAGGCTAATAACCTTTCAAGGTTCCGTAATAACCCCCATTCTAACACACAAGAAAAGCTGTCCAATCCGGAACAACCTTCCACAGTCCGCAACCAAATGAACCGAGAGCCCTTCAGGCATAAATTGTCAATTAGCAATAGTACCACGATCTCCATACTTGGTTTAAATCCTACATCAATTAAGTGACTACACGTCACACTTATACAATCTTTTCGTGGGATATGCTCCCATGGCCTTCTGCACCAGGTAACAAGTGTGCACATCCATACCACCAACCATACAAATGCTGCAAAGTGAATCAAGGATCCACAAGTCAATACACAAAACCTCTTACTCATGACACTGATCTCAAGCGACGCTGAAGATAATACCAGCTTACTCTAAACATCTAAATTCTTTTACTGCTCATCTGAGCCCATGACCTCCTTGTCAACACCAAACCGCAACCTTGATTCTCAACTTCCAAATCCTACGCTACTCATAACACTTAATCATGACAATGCGCAAGAGTAAAAGAATTTCATCATAACTCCTAAACCACTAATAGGGCAAACACTTCATCAGATAGAAGCTTTTTACTTAACTCATTTCAAGAGAACCAATGCAACCTGTGACTAAATTCTCATAACCACTGAAAATGCCAACCTCATGTAGTGGTCTAAACCACCATAACTTTTCCGGGATCCATCTCCACATAACAGGATATAATACTCGAAAGCCTCCAAATAAAATCAATTGCGGCGACCATCAAAACCTCGCACGCATTACTGCAATTATGTGTGTAACTTAACACGCTGAAGGAACTAATCGTTGCCACCATTATACCAATTCAACCATTGCTGACTGATTTTTACTTCTTCCAATTTACTGTGGGCTTGACTGAGGAATAATAGTAGCCCCACTCAAAACATCACGAACCCAAATCCGCACTCATCCTGAGTGACCTTATTTAATGAAACCACGCTGTCTCAATTCCCACGAACCATCTCATACCCTCCTTATGCGCATATTCGCATCCTCATCTGGTACACCCATTTTGATAATTCCTCTATGAATCCGAAGTCATTTTCTCCCATTCCTCTCAATTTACACCGCAGAACGAAGATAACACAAAGCACTCCAAGCTTTTTATCATAATCGACTGCAAAAGCTCGATACCCAACCATACTATGGACTCGAAACCATTAGGCACCACACCTTAACCTTTGAACCCACTAGGACCGTTGTTGAGAGTCACTCTGACTTCGTCCGGAATATAATCAACTGCAAGGCTCCGCTAGCACATGACCACCCTCTCAAAGAAGCACCCGGCCGAATCACCTTCCTTGCAACTCACTTCTATGCAAAGCATAATTCCTGAGTCTTCCCAAAGCTTGAACATGAATCTATGATGCCAATTATAGAACACATTCTTCCATTCCTTTGCTCAAATTACCACTGATGTTCTCTTTCCTTAGTCGCAGTAACCTATCAATATGCCGATAACCAGAAACCTCACAAGTAGATAACCATGCAATACAATTGTAGGCGGTGGGCCTTTCCAAATTAGCTCGAAGCCACCACTGCATAACTCAAAAACCCACCAAGCTTCATCATTCCCCTCTGACATGAACTCGCTCTATCAACCTGCCAAATTTCTCGAAATCTTCCAATGATGTTGCACCGAGCACAATTACTATGAAACTAATAAACCATCCCGGGTCCATGCCCATTCACCAACTGTACAAGCCCGTTCACTCCCCATTTGACATCTACTAAAAGGTGCGACAGTACGTTCAAATCCAAAGTCATGTTGTATCCTTCTTCATATCAAGGAACTCCTTTTTGTTGTATCTAATCTCCCGCTATATATTAGCCAATATTTCAAATTAAGTCCGTACACCTAGTCACTGTCCACTATGAATCCCAAATCACTCTAAACTTTTCTCAAGGAGTGAAGTCATCCTACCACAGAACCCATATGCTACTCTGCTCCAAAGGCGAATTGAAGAAAACCATAACACCGACAAACTTAATGTATTCAGCAAGGACAATGACACCACATCATAGATGAAAATTCCACCACGCTCGAAATACCAAGTCTCGTTACTCCATAAAAAAAAATTGAATATTCATAGCCCGATTGTCTCTCCTTCGCCGGTAATAAAATTCTGAATCTCTGAATCTTACATTGGGTAAACATCCTTCCAAGTCATTCACTACTTCAACGCATAGACAAGCACCCTACCATTACACCAATACTATGCGATAGCAACGCACAAATCGACTTAACAATTAATTCCAAATCTCAAAACCTTAGGTAATACTGATACTGAGCTGAAACAACAGAACGACGTTCCGCAAGGTGACGAAAATAGCCCAATCAAATACGCAGGGAGGAACATCCTGCACCACATCTGTACTACCATTACAATTTCTCAATTCTTGATCGATAGCAAGCACTTCACGTCGCATAAGATTGAGTAGGAAAGAAACAAATGCATAAGCCTCAAAAGAATCAAACCGCACGATGAGAAATCAAGAAGGGAATTGCTCCTGACAGCCTTGTAGCCTATCGAAGATAAGTACAGACGTCTCCGTACGATCTGCAAAACTCTACTAGGCTTGCTTATGAATCGTGAGACCTAAGTGTAACTAGTGCTCTGATACCATGTTGTCACGACCCAAAATCCATTAAAGGTCGTGATGGCGCCGGACTCGCTGTCAGGCTAGCCAACACTAAATAGTTAATTAAATTCTCTTTTTATATTTTTGAAATCATAAAGTTTCCTTCAATTTCACTAGAAACAGATGAGCTTTACAACATAAATAAAAATATTTACCATTTCATTACTGAATATCCCATCATCATCCTAGAACCCGGTGTTACAAGTGCATGAGCAATTACTAAGAAATAAAATAAAATACAATAACTGCCCAGAATACAAATTGGACAGAAAAAAGTACAAATACTCTAAAGGAGACTCTGCTGGATACATATCGTCTCATAAGATGTAGCTCACCAAAGTCTCCGTGTCAACCATGCCGCCGCTCCCACGAGGCCACTAGATATACATGTGCCTATACAAAGAATGTACAGCAAGTATAGTATGAGTACGAAAACAATGCGTACCCAGTAAGTATCCAGTCTAACCTTGAAGAAGTAGTGACGAGGGGTCGACTTCGACACTTACTAGTGGTCCAATAATATCAGGTGCAGTAAGGAAGTGAATAAATATGAAACATAGTAATTATATGAAACAAACAAGTATAAAATACATGGTATAAATCCTCTCTTTACAATTTACTCAATCTCTCAACTAGCAAGTTTCCTCCGTAACCGGCCGTAACCGGAGCATATATATATATTGATACAGTGAATTTCATCAAAAAGGTTGTCATAACTCAAATCAGGAAAAAACCCTCAGATACACTGGCTTCTTGCCAAATATTACGCACGATTCAATGAGTATAATATATATATATATATATATATATATATATATATATATATATATATATATATATATATATATATATATATATAGAGGAAATGCTGAGGCGTACGGCCTGATCAAACAAAAAAATAAATTGTGCACTGCCGGGGGTCGAACGGCGCGAACCATAGATGCATCTATTAACGTGCCGAGGCGATCAGCCCGCTCCCATGAGAGTAGTAGAAGGAGTTACCTAGCTCGCGAATCATACTTGCGACACGATCAAATATAAGTTTAAGAGATTTCCTCGCTTGCGAATCATACGTGTGATGTGGTCAAATATAATTTTAAGGAATTACCCCGCTCGCGGATCATACGTGCGAGGCGGTTACGCATAGATTTCTTAAGTTATTAAAAAATTCCTCAATTCTTTTTAAATTAAAAAATTTCAAATGAAAACTTTTAAGTTCCCAACTTTTCCTTAATTTCGACTCCTTTCAAAAGCATTTAATAAGAGAACTCAATCTCGCTTCTTCTCAAGGCAAACAATAAACATAAATCAACAATAATATCAACAAGGCGTGATGTAAGCGTAAAACTATCCGGACATAGGCATAGCTAGTAACTATGTACGGACTCTCGTCACCTCGTGCATACGTAGCCCCTAAAAATAGAAGCACATAATAATTTAGTTCACCTATGGGGTTAATTCTCTCTTATATGGTTACAAAGGAGACTTACCTCGCTCCGAAGTTCCATAACCGGCTCCCAAGCCCTTCCGACAACTCAAACCGGTGCCTAACACTCCAAAACTAGTCAAAAATTATGCAAACCCATTAATATATACTCAAATACCCATTATAATCCTATTTACAATAATTTCCAATTCCGATTGAAAAGTCGATAAAATCATCCTCAGGCCCACGTGCCTGGATTTCGAAAATTTTCGAAGATAAACTTTACCCATAACACCACGAACTCAAATATATAATTTATTCCAAGTTCCATATCCAATTTCGTGGTCAAAATCTAAAAGTATAAATTTCTAGGTTTTTCTTCAAAACCCCAAGTTTCTACTAATTTCCCATGATTTTCCATGTTAAAAGCTAGATATAATCCGAGTAATTAACTTGCAATAGGTGGGAATCACTTACCTTGACATAGATGATGTAGATAGAGCTCCAATATCTCTCCTAGATCGTCTCCCATGGAGGAAATGAGATGAAATGAGCAAAAACCATTTTTGCAAAGTTATACAGTGCCAGGCAACCTTCTTCGAGTCCGTGGGCCTCCCTTCGTGTTCGCGATGCACAAAATTCTCGAAAGCCATTCCAAACTCTTCTCAGACAGCCTCTAGTATAATAGTCATAACTTTTCGTACAAAACTCCAAACGACAAATGGTTTAACTTATTGAAAAGTAGACACCAATATATACAACTTTTATGTTTTGGTGATCTCCCAATTCCATATAAATTTCGTGATATAAGCCGCCAAAATCAGCCCTGTGCAACACAAATTTCTTCTTCATCTTCCCAGACAGTCTGTAGTGTACCAGACATAACTTTATGTACACAAATCCAAATGCTAGATGGTTTACTTTTACGAAAACTTGACACAACGGGCTACAACTTTTATTTTGGATCATCTTTAAATTCTTTGTAGGTTGCAAGATATGAGCCTCCGAAGTCAGACCTGTGCAATAATAATTTCTTTCTTCGCGAACGCGAGAGTTTCTATGTGAACGCGAAGAACAAAATCCAAGAAGCCAAATCCTTCTTCGCGAACACTAGAGGATCCTCGTGATCGCGGAGAACAATACCAGATATTAGTAAATCAGCATCCAAGGTAGTCCAAAATGATCAGAAACACACCCGAGGCCTCCGGGACCCCGTCCAATCACACCAACCTGTCCCAAAACATGACACGAACTTGCTCAAGGACTAAAATCACATCAAACAACATCGAAATTATGAATCACACCCCAATTCAAGCTTAATCAACTTTAGAATTTCAAACTTCTACATTCGATGTCGAAACCTATCAAATCACGTCCGATTGACCTCAAATTTTGCACACAAGTCACATTCGACATTAGGGACCTACTCAAACTTCCGGAATTGGAATCCGACCCCGATATCAAAAAGTCCACTTCCGGTCAAACTTCTTAAAAACTTTCAAATTTCTAACTTTCGCCAAATGTCCCCAAAATGACATGCGGACCTCCGAATCCACTTCCGGACGCGCTACCAATACAAGAATCACCATACGGGGCTATTCCCAGACTCGAAATCGTAAACGGACATAAAAAACATTGAAATGCACTGCAGCCCAAATTTATGAAATTCTTCCAAAATGCCAACTTCCACAATAGACGCCGAAACGCTCACGGGTCATCCAAAACCCGATCCGGACCTACGCCCAAATCCAAAATCATCATACGAACTTGTTGGAACCTTCAAATCCTGATTCCGAGGTCGTTTACTCAAAAATCAAACCTTAGTCAATTCTTTCAACTTAAAACTTCCGAAATGAGAATTTTCTTTCCATATCAACTCTAAACTTCCCGAAATTCAATTCCGACCATGCGTGCAAGTCATAATGCATGAAGTGAAGCTACTCATGGCCTCAAACTACCGAATGATGCGCTAGAGCTCAAAACGACCGGTCGAATCGTTACAATGGATAATATCAATAGATAGCCGAATTCGGGGAAACGTACCACCAATTGTTCATTTGCAGGTATGAGCAAGGATGTCATTCTCCTCTTTGGTGAATATGATAGTGGGTTTTCCATCAACAACCTCGAATGATCTATTACGAAGCTTGACACGATTTCTTTCAGGGATAGAGGGTCTATTTCCTAAGGCCCCTTTGTTAGAGGTTTGCGTATGGTCTTTGAGACCATCACTATTGAGCATGCCCCTATTAAAGATGGAACATTTAGTGGGAGGAACTCCATTAGGGGAATTGAAGAAGTAATTGCAGTGTAGTTAATGAGGTGAGGAGGGTTAGGGTAATTAAGTGCTATTGGAGGGGTGGGGGGGGGGGGTTGTAATAAATGATGGTGGAAAGCAGTTTGGTGATGGTGGTGGGTCAAGGGGGGACCGATGATTGGGCCATGTGCTGGCCGGAACGGTAAGAGATGGGGAATCTATTTTCTTCCTAGAGAGAAGGGGGATACTCTCGCTCTAAGTCCGTGTCTATTTGGACTTAATGTGCAGGGCAAATCGTTGTCCAATAATACGTATATGCTAATCCTTCCAAAGAATCAAGTAAAAAGGAAAGTAAACGAAAGCCAATTGCACACAAACCTAGGGAAGATCAGCAAGCCGAAAACCAATCCCATAAAAGACAGAAAGAAAAAAAAAAAAAAAAAGATTTAGCCATAAAAATATCTGAATGATATCTTAATGAAGACAGTTGACAAAGCAAACTTATGGCAAAAGAAATTATTTTTATACATGTACTTTTGTAATTCATGTGTAGTTTTTATTTGTTTTTGCAAGTTTATATTAGGGAGAGGAGGCTGAAATTTAAATGCATAGGACGGCACGTAAATTTCATATATTTATTATTCATAATTATATTAAATCTTTTGACAAATAAGACTATTCCTAATCTAATTTAGTATAAGTAATTAAATTAACTAACAAAATTAAAAAAAAAGGAAATAAATAAAAACAAGGGAAGAAGCAATATTTCTCACTACTGTTCGATAAAATCTCCAGCAAGAAATACAAATATGTTATAGTTCAAACATTAAATATGGAAGAATTTAATACACCAAACTTAGTCGGTTCCAAAATCCTAAATAGTAGGAAAATATTTAAATGGCTATTCATAATAGGGCTGTTCAAAATCGAACCGTAATCGTTAATCGAACCAAATCGATGGCTTATTGACTTATTGGTATTGGGTTATCGGGGTAATGGATGATGAACAGATTGAGTTTTATAATTAACGGTTTAACGATTTGGGGACGGATTATTCAATTTTCTTATCAGATAAATCGTTACCCCGTTAAGAATTTTTATATTTATACTTTTACCTTCATTGAGTATTCAAAAAAATTGTTCCAGAGTCAGAGATCGCACAGTATACTGTGTACATGTTGGATATGAGAACAACATATACATTAGAATAGAGAAAGTGCAGCAAGATGCTATGATAAAAAAATGGCTAATAGGAAGTGATCACAGTCATTTTCTTCTCTGTTCCATTCCTGTATTTGGCTTGATAATTAAGGCTGCCGCTTCATTTGGGTGCGGTGATTGAGATAGATTTTTAAATGGTAAAAAACGCGAAAAACATTTCGCTAAGGGATATAGTATACATAGATAGAATGGCCTTCGTGCTTTTAAAAAGGAACGTCATTTTTCCTCATATTTAAAGGGGAAAAATGGCCTTCGTGCTTTTAATATAGTATAGATAGATAAATAGATCGATAGATAGATAGATAAATTAAGAATATTTTATATTCAGTGGTATAGATAAGGAATAAAAATACTCCTATTAAGGGACTATCAAAGTGTTTTCCTCGTATATGATGTCTATATGTTACAACAAGCTAGTCTAGTCCGTCTTTGGATAGTAAACAAACGACACTCTCTTGATTTTCTTCGTTGTTCATACAAAGTATGAAAGAAATAATAGAACAAAAGACCAACAAAACAAGATACTGAAATCACATAGAAATTACACAAATGCTTTCAAAGATTTATAATCGAATTGGTCTTGATCTTCTATCCAAATGGCCCTCTACAAACTGTAGGAATAAATGGATAAGCATTGATACATCGGCGGCAAAACCAGCCATCACTACAATCACTATGGGACCCACAATTTCTATCACAAGTAAGCCACTCGTTAAGTTGTGGGAGTAGTCTCCGCTTAAGTCCCGAGAGCTCAAGATCAACTTCTATCGCCAATACTTGTCTCATGAAAAACTGCGACATATTGACTGAAATATTCCATATTATCAAAATTAAAATTCTTACCAGTACAAAGTGATAATTGAACATTCAAAGATCATGCATAAAAACATAATATATCAACAAATTGATAAAAAGTTTCTCAGATGTAGCAATATATATTGACACATAAGAATGTAAAATTATAATCTAGATAAAAGAAATAGGTATACTAACTTGTGATTGTCATGAGAAGAATGCTAATAACGAAACTAAGTTTAAATCGTGCCATGCTGAAAATAGTATTTCACGCTCTAAAGTTTTAATATGAGCATTTTATTGCATTCCAAATGCCATAATTTATAGACCCTCTTGTAAGGAACTAGCTACTATGTTAGGCTATGGTTGATTAATTTAGCTTTTTCTATATTCATTATTAATTTATTTTTGTGTGAGTTGTCAGGCTAGCCTCCCTTTCTAAGATCTAAACTATTAAACCTAAAATTTAAAGTCACTTTCTCGGCAACACCTCAAAAAAAAAAAAAAAAAAAAAAGGGTAGGAGTACGTTAAACGAGACTAATTAAAAGATAAATTAAAAAAAAAAGTAGGAGTACAACACCAAGAGTCAATGCATAGTACGTATATTATGCCTTCCCGTTACCCAAATTAAAATAGTAAA